>NC_092588.1:46642500-46727500 GCF_047663525.1 Anas platyrhynchos | reverse complement strand
GAAGGACAACAGAAAGTACTTGACACCAAAAGAAAATTTTAGGTTTAAAGCAAGTCTGTATTCAAGGATCCCAAAGAAGGCTCAACCAAAGAGAAATATCCAGGTGGAGAGCTATTTGTCTTGACCCCATCGCCGTAGTATCTAGAAAGGGAGCATGAGAAAGTACTCTCAGAAGCAGCTGTTCAACAAAATACTCATACACCTATTTTCTCTGGTTGCACTTTTTTAACAGATAAATCAGCTCTAGTAGATAGTGAAAAGAGTGCAGCAGAAAGAAAAACAGTATACTATGATCATACCCAGAAAAGATGAGGCTCCCATACAGCTAGTGGATAAGTATTCCAGAATAGGTATGTGGATAACATCTGTCTACCTGTTTTAGGTAATGCCTTCACAAGAACAAGACATGACATTGATACAATTCATACAATTCCACAAATGTTTCCCCCAGACAAGCCATCTGATGGGCAGTGGTTTTAGGAATTTACCTCCTTTAGAATAAGATCGCTTCAGGTGACCCAAGAGAATACACAAACAATGCACACTAAGCAATGGATATTTGGCTTGAATTACTAAGATTTCTCTGAAGTGGAGTTCACTAGTCTTCCAAAAGGTGCAAAATCCCATTTGAATAGAGTGAATCTCATAAACCGTAATATCACATCCAGTGAAAATAAATAATTCCTTCAATGACCAAGTATTCCAATCTAATTCAAAAAAAACAGGTCTGTAAAAATGTATTAGAGTTACCTAAAAGAAGTACCTGCCAACTGCATTTGCAGTGTAGATTGCAATTAGATTGTTTATTGTAGATTGTACTGTAGATTTCCAATCTATGTAGATTGGAAATTAAACTTAAAAAGCAGGTGCCCCATAGGAAAAAAAAAAAAAAAGAAAAAAAAAAAGTGGCATTTACTACCTATAATCGTTAACTACACTATGGTCCTTTATTTTATATTCTTTCTATTCTATTTCTACTCCACAGAAATACAACACATAGCTTATAAATTTCAGTAGTATAAGATTTTTTGTGATCAAAGAAAAAAAAAAAAAGAGAGGGGATGTCAAATATATAAGCATGGATTTAGTTGTATGTTCCAGCTACTTGGTATGGGCTTGTATGCACATTTTTCTATAGCATTCAAAAGTATAGTCACTATCCAGTGAAATTAGAGTATTAAAACCCTTATGTATTATATGGGAGAAAGAGGTCCAGCATAATCTAGTTTGATAATCTCACTCAGTTAAAGGCTCTGATTAAAAGAAGTCTTTTAATGAACACCAAAAAGCATATTCAAGCCCATTCATTTGGTCAGTCAAGTAACACTATATTTAGTACTTAGCATGACCATAAATGTTTTGCTGAATTTGAATTGTGGAGAAAAAAAATAAAAATAAAATAAAATAAAATAAAAATAAAAATAAATAAAAATAAAAATAAAAATAAAAATAAAAATAAAAATAAAAATAAAAATAAAAATAAAAATAAAAATAAAAATAAAAATAAAAATAAAAATAAATAAAAATAAAAATAAAAATAAATAAAAATAAAAATAAAAATAAAAATAAAAATAAAAAAGGAGGAAGGGTATGTTATTAAGAAATCTTTTTATAAGAAAATAGTAATCACCTTAAAATCTTCTAAATGGATATTTACATTGTTGTGTTTTTTTTTCCTTTTTTTCTAAAGGTGGACTTTTGCAAGGTCCTCAGGGTCACCACTAATCAGCGTATATTGCAAATCCTCTGCTTTTGTCAATCCACTCTGAATATATGTTGCTAAAACCCACAGCTGTAAAGCCTTGGCTCTTAACTCAGGCGCTAAAACTTTGCTGTTTGCTTTGGGTCCCTGATATGTCAACTAAGAGGGCAGCTGACACATATACTGGGACTGATCCCAGACTCAGGCTGCTGTGGTCCCACATACTTGGATGAGCTACCTTGTAGCATGTAACCCACTAGTTAGTGTGCATTACAAACCCTCCCAGTCTCAAGAGCCTTATCCACAGAGGTTGTAAGATTTTCAAACAGCCCGCTAAAGAGCTTTGGCTTGAATTTTATGGCAACTTATGCTTTGTAGATGTATTCAAACCCTGCACATCAGTCTAAAGGAGATAATCACCTTGAGTGCTCTCCACTTCTGTCAATAGCTGTTATAGCTAAAGATACTCAAAGATTCCTAGCTGTAAATCAAAGTGATATTTTAAAAAGCAAAACTGCATTGAAGACACATCAGTTTTCCTTCTGGGAGTAAAATTTGAGCTGCAGATTATCTTTTTTTAGAAGAAAGTGTTTTCTTTCAAATTAGTTTCAATTAGCTAAAAATTTGTAACCTAGTTATTTATTTGATGCAAGCCTAAACATCAGAACCTGAAAGAATCATTACTATTTCCAGAACTGTACTCCTATTAGTTTAATGCTAGCAAGGTTTCCTAACACCACTAACATGCATGACATCTTGTATTCCACGTGCTAAGTCAGGACCAACTCACTGACGTGGGCTTTTTTATTACTATAATTTGCTTCAAACTCATTTTGTGGAAAGAAATTGTGGAGAAAATCTGCAGGGCTGTCTTTCCACTTGAAATAATAGAATGTGTTGGCTACCAGTGCAGCAACACTTGGATTACTCTGTTAGAGAGTTGCTGTTGGAGCTTGAATAAATCAAAAGAGAAGCAGCATTTCATTCAGATCAGAGCATATCCATGGTACACATAAGTGTAAGATCCATAAATGAAAATAGAACAGCAAACATAGCTGTTTGCTATGTGTATATATATATAAAAATATATATTTATAACTAGCAAACATAAATTTAAAATGCCTTTCTACAAAAAAAAAAAAAAAAGTATAATGATTTTTTTTTTTTGCCAATATCTTGTTTTTAAGATAAAGTAAAAACCCATTTAACTCTTCAATATATATATATATAAAGAAAAGAAGAAAAGAAAGGAGAAAGGAAAAGAAAAATGGGAACAGTCACAGAAAAACCAACTGGAATAGATATTTCCTTTATGGAAAAACTGTGGTTTAGATTTCCCTTTGGAGTCTTCTTATTAAATGACAATTTTCAGGAACTGTTCAGAGAACACAAACCAAAAAAAAAAAAAAAAAAAGGCTGTGAAAGTATTTCTGTTCAATCTGAAATACTCATATTTATTATTACAAAATGTTGGCCTTCTTTTTTGTTACAATGCCTAAAAAGCCCTCCCCCTGAAAGGAAGCAGTCTTGCAGTAATATTTTTTTTTCACTGGCACCTAGATGAGCTTTTTTTGGTTTTTTTTTTGCCAGTTATAGCATGTAATTGACTTTTCCAGTTCTGCAGAGAACTGCTATGAAATGTATTGTTTCACCTCCTCAAAAATCAGAAGCTAAAACTGATATAAAAAGAAAAATTGCAGTTTGAGAAATGAACGGATTTCTTTTAAACAGATGAAGATTACCTGGTTATAATTACATTTTAAAATATAACTCCTTGGTTAGCCCTAGTTAGAGCAAGGTGAAGACTGCATTTCTTAACATATACAATGTGGACGTCTTGTAAACTGTGCGTTTGTAGCTGCAGAATTTACAGTTCCTTAGAGAGAGAAATATCTCACGTGTTTTTTCTGATGTGGATGTTCCTCCTCTTGATAGCTCATGGGACCAGGTCAAGCCAAGCCAAACACACTTCTTTGGCTTCACGGTTTCATCTGTGTCTTTATCATGTGTCTAGTAAGTCACAACCATCAATGAACATGTAACAAAGTGGATGCCATGTACTAATATTGGGTCTTATTTTCTTTCCCTAACTTTCAGTTACAGAGGCTTCTGTCCCAAAATACTCACGGGGACTATCAGCATCTTTGTTCCTCAGTAACAAGAGTTTCTGTCTAAAGAGCATCCCTATTTGCAGCAATTACACGTATTTTAGTTATTCACAAGTGTTGTGGTTATCTCATAACACAAACCAAAGATGAAGAGATTTAGCTTTTCTGAGCCACTGTCATCTTGCCACCCATTTGATTTTAAAAATAATATCCCACATCACTTTGTAGATGCGTAGGTCCAAGTTAAACAGGACTCCTTAGGGGACACTAAAAAAGCGTATCAGGAGTGAAGCTTCAGGGACACAGACGAAAGGTTGATAAATATTTTCCACATGCTGAGTGCACTGGGGAAAAGAAATAAAAACAACAGCAGCCTTTGTATCCTTGACCCTTCGCCTACTGTGCATTTTGGACTATCATATGCGTGCAATCAGATCCTAATGAGAGCCTGTATGCCTTGCCAAAGCAAAAGTTCGACCTCAATCAGAAAGTGATTTCTGCAGAGATGAAGACGGATTAGGAAAAATGTATTCTGATTTCTCATCAGGCCAATGTTAACCAATCTGAGGAAGTTATGTTGCCCTGTAGAATCACTATTTTATTAAAGAATCCTTGTGCTGAAGTTCTGAATTACACAACTGAGTGTTGTGCCAAATAAGCTCTCAGTGACATGGTCACATCAGATTCCTGCCCTCTATTATAGGGGATCCTGCAGCTGGATACTTCTGCACTGAACTGCCACTATAGTAGATTTTTGGCTGCACTGTAGAGTAGATTCTATATGCTTGATAAGAAGTAGTAGAAGTGTTCTGTTTGATTGTTTGTTGAGAAGAGAAGAGAAGAGAAGAGAAGAGAAGAGAAGAGAAGAGAAGAGAAGGGAAGGGAAGGGAAGGGAAGGGAAGGGAAGGGAAGGGAAGGGAAGGGAAGGGAAGGGAAGGGAAGGGAAGGGAAGGGAAGGGAAGGGAAGGGAAGGGAAGGGAAGGGAAGGGAAGGGAAGGGAAGGGAAGGGAAGGGAAGGGAAGGGAAGGGAAGGGAAGGGAAGGGAAGGGAAGGGAAGGGAAGGGAAGGGAAGGGAAGGGAAGGGAAGGGAAGGGAAGGGAAGGGAAGGGAAGGGAAGGGAAGGGAAGGGAAGGGAAGGGAAGGGAAGGGAAGGGAAGGGAAGGGAAGGGAAGGGAAGGGAAGGGAAGGGAAGGGAAGGGAAGGGAAGGGAAGGGAAGGGAAGGGAAGGAAAAACATATCTACAGATTTAAACTCTCTTAATGTATCATGCAACTCAAAATTTTTCAAGGTTTCATCAGGCCCGCATATTTCATACTGCAGTCTCCACATATGATTTAAATATACTATTTCAGTTGGGAATATAATCCTGGCCTCATACCAGCAGCACTCTGCAAAAGATGCTAAACATTCATCTCATTACTGCAGTACAGCAAATAAAATAACATGCCTAATATGCTTGCTAGCAACTAAATTAACAAGATTGTAAGGAGATGCTTGGAAAGGGAGCAAACAGCATTGCATTTTCCTTTGCAGAACATCAGATGCTGCATCCCCAGGAAACTCTTCAGTTTAAGAGCTAGAAATAGTTTCTCAGGTGTACACTGAGATCACCGACCTGCACTTTTCTGCTTCTCTTCAACCCACCAAGATAGCTAGCCTGTACTGCAGACACAAAAACAAAATGTTTATGGCATGAACTCAGTTAACTTGTGGAGTGCTGAGACATAGTGTACATTCAGGGGTTGGGCACTATTAACACTAATGAAAGGCTGGGATGTACATCCACAAGTTTTTACAGATGATGCATTAATGGATATGTATCATACTTCCTAAGGGCACTAAATCAGCAAAACGGCAAACCCAAAATTAGACAGCTCTCACTAGAACACAATACATTAAACATCTTGTTTCTTTGAGCAAATGGTTTTGTGTGAAGGAAATAAAAACTTAGAACAATATATATATATGGAATGAATGTAAAGATAAGCAAAACAGGGTCTTGTCCCTGAGTAATGAAATTGTACATGTAGTGATTGTATTGTAGTGTTTCCAACTTCTTTATTGGGGGGTGGAGGATTTTTGTTGTTGTTTTTGTGTGTGTGTGTGTTTTGATGTAAAAAAAAAACAACAAAAAAAAAAAAAAACAAAAAAAAAAACAGAGGAAAATAACCAAAACAGAAAGAAAAGAGAAAAAAAAAAATCATAAAAGCATTTGAAGAGGAAAATATGGCACTCAGACATAACATGCCCAACAAAAGAAATACCATACAGAGTAGTCATATACCAGCATTAAGTGATTCAAGAGTGCCCCTCCTGACTGTTACTGTCACACTGCTGTAACAATGGGCTGGCATGAGGGAAGGGGAGGATTTATTTTAATTTTGAATTCCTTTTCTTATAAGCCCTAAGTCTTGTCTTCAGTTACATATGTGCAATGCTGCAGTCCCTCCATGGGCCTTGGGTTGCATAGTCACCTGTAAATAATATTTCCGTTGAGGCAGCTAAACTGTTAAATCAGCACAAAGTAGTTTTCTTACAATTTTCTCTTCAAAATAACATGGATAGTCTTAGCAGCTGCCCAGCCCAGAAGAGGAGAATTACATAGGCTCCCCCATTTCCCACCCCAGGTTCCTGAGTTGCCAGCCCCCTGTCAGGCCCAAGGAGCCGGACATCCAGCCATGGCTGCTGGGCTGGGCAGACACCACCCTCCAGCCTGGCACCAGGCTCTGGGGCTGCCCCTTGGCAGTGCCTGCAGTGTGCCAGGGGACCCCATCCACTGTAAACAGACACTGTAAAACCCTGAGAACTTGAGGGACAGTAGACATGCACTGTAATGTTGGAGCACACAGTTTTTAGATAATAGGGTAGTTACCTGAGCATTCACGTTAGCAGCTATCTCAAGGAGGTTTGAGTCCATCTAGGTTAGAGTAGCTCCCTTACTCAGCCTTCACAAGATGAGGTCTTGCATTATTAATTTAACCTTTGCAGGTGGTGTCTATCTGCCCTTTGTTGAAGATGACTTGCTATACATAAAACTGCATAAGGCAGTAAGACAAAAAAGCAATTCGAAAAAGCCTATAAATCTATTAATTAAGGCACTTTGATGGTATCTAGAAACGATTCCCAATTCACAGTCTCTGCTCATAGAGATAATCATTTTTATTTTTAAGTTTATACTTGTTTAAGGTAGAGCTGGTGAGAAATGTGGAAGAGGGGACAAACACTCAGAGCCACATTTGAAATAGTGAAGGGTAAGCCCTGCACAGTTCTTTGGAAATGAAACTGTGTATCAGTGTTCATGTGGAAAAGCACTGTGCCATGGCAAATTAATCATCCAAGAAACTGATGGCTTCAAACTGATGGCAATGCATTGACTTGGACTTTTAATCTCCACGCTTGGAAACTGGTTTTGACATTCCCTACTGGGACATTTAGAAAGAGCTGCACCCTATCCATCACTGGGAATTGATCTCCCTTCTGAAGCCTCAGCAACTAACATAGGAATCTCGGTTTCACTCTAGGGGCCACACCTGTAAAAATGGGGCATTAGATTGTATATTGTGTAGATACATTTGTCCTCCTCATTGCATATCCCACAGAGCTAATGAAGCTTGGATTATTATTAAAATTTGTCCATAAGGTCTGACTTAATGAAGAATTTTCTTGTTATACATCTCAACTGCACTTCCTCTATTCAAACAGGTATTACAGGGTTTCTCAGTAAGATCTCTAAATTCCAGGTACCTCAGCGTAAATAAGGAATTCATTTTCTCACCTTAGTTTGCACACCTCTTGGTGCTAATTGTCATGGTTTGCTAACAGCACAAATTTTAGTGGACATTTTAACTTCAAAGTTAAGTTGATTCAAGAAAAGTACGTTTCTCTCTAGCATTTTCGACATTGTCAATTTACTACATTCCCTGTATACTGCTAAGAATATTAAATAACTTATCTCTGAGACAATTCTATACAAAAAGTTGTATGTTAGCTTTGTATATTTGTTGCTAGTAGTACTTCTGTGGCTTCATCTAGAAAATTCATTAATACTGCAACATAACATTTCCCACCTCATTGTCATTGTAATATCTGTAAGGAGAAGATTGTGATTGCTTTGGTTCTCTTAATGGAACTAAAATGTATTGCTTCCAAATGGAAAAACAGTATCCTCCTGATTTCCTTTGTGACAGTTATTTTATATAATGGAATGGAAGTATTATTATTAGCACCACTGTTATTCAACAAAAACATTGCCTCTGTTCTGTGGACAATTTTCTGCCTCAGAGGACAACAAAGGAGAAGAGTGGTCAGAGAAGAGCTTGAAACAGATGTGGATTTATTTCCATACTTTGGGCTTAACTGGGCTCTGGTGTTTAGAGGATATAGTTCTGTCCAATGCCTTCTGGGAGAGCTGTGCATCATCACAAGAAGCTGAATGTACTGACATTACTTTGAAGGGGTTAATGTCTGTGCTATGGGAGATGTTCTCTAGTTCCATTAATTAAAAGGGGCTTTGTAAGCAAGTAGTTATTGTTTTAAAATGCCAGATTACCCTTGTAGTTGACAAGGAGATAAGATAGTTGTAGACTAGAGCTAGTTTTCGTTTTCATTTCCTCATTTTATTAGGTTTGAAACAGTGAGAGTGGGCTGCAATGATTAGTACAAACAGGCAAGCCACACTTAAAAGCTGTTAGGGTTTTTGTGTATCTGTTTAAGCTCCTCAGGCTAAGAAACAAGTCTATCCCTGCATGTTTACCATGCCTGCTAAGCATAACTGACAAGGATTTCCAGGCCCAGCTCTAAGGGCAGAGCTCTCGTCCAAGCATTGGACAGCTTACGCTAGATTTTTGCAGTCTGCTCCGCTCTGCTATAAACAGCCACCACACGGACCCCTCCAGTTAACTTAAAACACTGCTCTAACGCCATCTTTCCTGCTCATGCATATGTGTTGCCTTGGTGTAAGCCCGTCCCCTTTTTCACTGTATCCAGCACAGATTTCTTGGCCTTATCTTCAAAGCCCATCACAACTTTGCCCCACCCTACCTACCTCTCCTCCTGGGTCCTGAGCTGAGGTTAACTCCCACCTTGCTTTGCAATGCTGGGCTTGTTGCTCTGTCCCATTCACTCTCACAAGCGAAGTTTCAGGTCACAATTCACCTCCTTAAGCATAACCTTCACCCTCCCAGGCCCACAGCCCAACAAACAAAGCAGGACTGAGCTGTATGCAATGGTCCTGGCTGGTGGTCGCAGTACTCCTTCAAAATGGGGGTGCACACACCAGGTCCCTGCCCTGAGGTGCTACCAAGGGGTTGCGGGATTGC
Organism: Anas platyrhynchos; assembly: GCF_047663525.1. Classification (NCBI taxonomy): domain Eukaryota; kingdom Metazoa; phylum Chordata; class Aves; order Anseriformes; family Anatidae; genus Anas; species Anas platyrhynchos. The sequence goes on along the minus strand of NC_092588.1, from coordinate 46,718,372 downwards.
TCCTTCCAGAAGGAGGGTCGGCCTTGGCTTGCTTGAAGTGCAACTGCAGCCCCACATTTAATAGGTAACAGGATCTCCAGCAGTATTGGTATTACTAAGTCAGGTTTATTATAGTGCAATGAGGCCTGGGGATTTAGAGATTAGTGTGCAGAAGAGTTTATTCTCTTACTTTCCTATCATTTAGGTCAGAGTGAAACCTCTGTTATCCAGGGAGATTTCTCAACAAGTACATTTATTATTGTTTGGCATCAGACTCGGCAGTCTGATCCTCGGCTGTCAGAGATCCCCCCTCTATATCACTTTTTCCATTGCTGGGCAGTTCAGTTGATTGGCGCTCTACTTGCAGCTTGTAAAATAAGAGCACATTACTTCACACTGTGCATGTGCTCCTGAGCAAACTCCCAGTAAAACACCACGTACAATGTTTGCAGAAAATTGTTGACACTTCCCCTAAATGTTCTGGCTGCTAGTGTGGGCTTGCATATCTATCCACCTAATACTCAGGTTTGACAGTAATGTGTATTCAGCATGTCAGGGGAGGTGGTACTTAAAGATACTGGCACGAGCAAGGCAGGTGGAGCCTAGAAGGCTTTTCCATCACCAGCAACAGCTGCCCTTTTTACACAGTCTCTCCCTTTTTTTCCTTCTTTGTGTGTGTGTGTGTGCGTACATTGAAGATTTGCTTCATTACAAATGCCTCCAGGAAAGTAACACTTCTGTCTACAGTCCAAGTGGCTTGTATAAGAATTGGCCATTGGCGTTTCAAATCTGTTTAGAGTTTTAAACACATTCATATGAGAATCCAGCCAGCCACTTCAGTGGGCTATCTAAAGCCTAATTATGGACACTTTTTTTAGTCACATTAGTCAGTGAAACAAAAGCAGGATGACAGTGCTGGATGAAGATCTTCCATCCAAGCTTGCATTGTTCAGAACTAAAACTGAGATGCAATTTATACACATAAATTGTATTAATGTGTTGTATTTATCTTTTCACTATTAAAAAAAAAAATAATTTCACTTTCAGGTTTCCTATGAATGTCATACATGATGGATAATTTGGCCTAAGCAAGAACTAGTTCTGGCACTAAAGCTATGTGAAAAATAGCTATTCTTTTTGGACTGTTTTATGTGAGTAAATAGAAGCAAGTGATCTATTAATCCATTTCCTGATATTATTTGTTATGCATTCATGGCAAGGACACATGGAGGTTCAGTGATTAAGAAAAGGAAAATCTTAACCAATCTGATGCTGTCTACAGTTATTAATTCTCCCAGATCATGATTCATCTTGTCAGAGGACTTCTCCACAAGGGCACCTGGCTTTGCCATGGCTTTTCTTCTCTATTTTTGTTTGCTTCCTTTGTTTTTCTTCCCTGTCAACAGATATTTGCCCTGAATCTATTTGGATTATAAATGCCCAGTGAGCTAAGACCTAAAATGGAAAGTTGATGCTACAAGATACCACCAAAATAATTCTCACCAAAAGTAAACACAACACCTCTTTAGTCCTGATGTGAGAGAATTGTATTGTGTTTTTTAATTGTTGTCACAATTAAAATATGGCCTTACTGCTTCACACTTTTCACACTAAACTCAAGTAAGGTCTTTTAATGCTTTTAACACTGATGTCCCTCAGTTGTACCATCAGTTATTCATGTTGTTCTGGCATTCACTGTGAATAGATATAAACTTCAAGATGTAGTCAGGTGGAGGTACCTCAAAGAAAGGACCGATCATGTAGTTGCATCTTGCTAACCATACTCATTAAGCTGAACAACTAGATGCATCCTGATTTCTAGGCTGGTGTTCTCAATTACTAATATGCTGCTAGATGCACTTAGGAGGTTGGTCTTGCCCTTACTTAGAGTTCACAGACAAGCCTGTAAGCTCCACAGCAAGGCATATGGCTTTGTCTGCTGCCCAGCACAATCACGATCCTGCCACATGTCCACGATTTTAAGTTGGTACCATGACCAAAAATTTAATATATATATATACACATGCATGCATGTACTCTGTGAGAGAGGAAAGTATAAGTACCTAAATGTTCCTAAAGTTTCCTTATGCATTTGCTACTGGAATGAATCACAATTTGCATAGAAGATGGGACCTTTTAAATACTGGGTAGTGCAGTGGCAGACAAATCATACCAAATAGCACAATACTTTCCATTATACACTAATCACCACATTTAAAATTGTTATCATCAGATTATGTGGATGCATGATTCACAGCCCACTCCCTGTCTCCAAAGAATCAGTTTTTAAGCAGGCTGCCACGCGCCTACTGCACCTGATTGTTTCATCGGCACATTCCAGCTAACAAAGGCAGACGAGCCAGGGCAGAGCCCGGGACACTGATACACTTGTTCTATCCCCACAGGTGTAGCAGCCTTCTGTTTTGAAAGCTTCTGGGTGTAGGCGTTAGGGCTGCATTCTTTCTTTAATTTGTACTTGCTTCGTTCAGAGTCAGAGGGAACAGTAGCCAAGTCAGGAGTGTGAAGAAGAAATGAAAACTCACATTCAAAAAGCCCTGCTGGGACACTGTTACAGCAGATCCTACCCCCTTGGTCTTGGACAGAAGAAGAAGAAAGTAAAAAGAACATGTATCTGTTTTGTTGTTGTTGTTGTTGTTTGTTTTGTTTTTTAAAATTAAAAGTTCCTTCCTATCCTCATGCATTTTTGGTCAATATTGTTGGGAGAAAATATGCTTCATATAATATATATCAACAGGGAGTTCAATGTGAATGTATGTTTCTACCCAATTATTGGTATGAACCATTATTTATATGGTAGTATAAGTGCACTTTCCATGTGAACTTACATTTTCTGTATAATTATTAGAACCAGTTATTACTTATACAGGAGTATAGATGTACATACTGTTTTGTTGTCAAGGAAGCAGAAGGGAGACCACATTCTCATCACAGTTTACACCATTTCAGGTCAAAACAGACCATTGCCCAGTCTGATTTCTTGCAATCCAACACAATGATTTCCTTAGTTATACCCATAAGTCTGAAGTCCTAGTCCCCAAAAGCCAACAGTGTTTTAGATTAGTGCTTGGGCAAGGTACTGAACTGTCAGCACTAAAAACTGAAGTCACTTTTGTAGCTGTAGAACAGCTCTACCAGGAGTAACACATCACCTTCTGAAGGGAGCAGATAAATCATTCTACATCGCACCCAGTCACAGCTACTTCTACTAAGGTGGCCCACAGCTTTCTTGTAATAAGTCTTGTGATAATCACCTGTTCACTAGCATTTTATACAGTCTAGCTGGTTTCTTGTATGTGAAGCTACCCTGCCTGCATTGCATTGGACCCCTTAGCCAGCCAACTAAGAAATTAAATTAGCTCACTGATGCTTACAAAATGTCTGTAAGCAAACTAAGATTTGTAAGAACATTTAATTTGAACAGGAACAATTCTTCATGGTCTATAAAAGGGAGTGTAAGATGCAGAAGCTGACATTCATGGCTCCTGTTCATAGCTCAGTGCTCTGTGTTTTATTCCCCACAGAAGGAGCTGAGAAATTACCCTCACATCTATTACAGAAAATATCCAGGAGGGCAGATTTCTTGAAGCTCCACCTGTTTCTAAAGCTAGCTTTGCATAAACACAGAATTCTGCAATTTGAGAAAGTAGCTCACAAATATCTTCCCTTCTTTCTTTCTTTCTTTCTTTCTTTCTTTCTTTCTTTCTTTCTTTCTTTACCAACCCAGAGTTCTGTTATCTTATACTCATTTTGATAAGTTACCTTCAGCTTTTCTGTCTGCACATGCAAGGAAACAAATCCAGACCCACTTCCAATGCAAGTTTAGACAACGTGGTTAAATTAACAGCTTGAACATTAGAAAAGAGATTAGGATAATTAATGCCAAGATGATAGAACTAGGAATGTTTTGTACTGTAGGTAGGGCCACTATTTGGGAGGCCAAAAGAGGAGTTTTACCACCAGCTTGCAACAGGTTCTAACAGTGGAGCTTGAAAACTAAAATCACATTCCCCTGAAATGTTGGAGTCACACTTTCAAAAACATACACCACAAGATGGTCTTCCAAATTCAAGTGGAAGCACTTGAAATATGCCCTATTTTCACTGTTTTATGAAGAGGAGCTATTAGATGCACAAACTATTCTAGGAAATTGAGCATTTCATTGGATTATTCCATGTACTTTAGTTCAGAGTTGGCCAAAGAAACACAGGTTTGACAACTTAAAGAAAAGAGTACATACTATCTATCAAAAGATAGTAAATATATTTTTATCTTATCCCAGAAAATAATTCAAGATTTTTTTGGAACTAAATAAACTTTTAAATACCTTGCTTCAGGCCCTGCTCAATGACCTCCCTAAAGACACTGAGACTGTTAAATAATTTACAATATAGTTCTTGACCAGAAATTATTACTCATTGTCTAACTGTCAGGATCTTCACACAAACTACCCTAAGTAGAACGATACTGGGAATTGACACTGTCTATACAGATCCAATCAAATTTCAGGAAGAATGTCAAAGCTAAGGGTAAAGGGAGATGCTTGATTCATGTCTGTACCATTTACAACATGTTAACTCCATTGAAATAAGATGGAAAACAATTTTAATGTTTTAAGAGAGATTTTTACATGGAAAAAATATTAGCTTACTTTCAATCCAGTTTCAGAGTTGCTCAGCCTTCCCAGAGAATGTAGCTGTAAACATTGATTCCTAAAAACAAATTAAATCACCATTCCCAATCTCATGACAGTGATTGATTCCTACAAACCAGGTCTGATGTTTATGCAGAGGGTCCTCATAGGGTGCTGAGTAGGCCATGAGGCATCCTACAGGAAAAGTCAAAAGTTCTCCAGAGAGACTCTCCAGCTTCCCCAGAAGGGAACTAAAAGTTGGGATTTTGTTATTGTTGTTGTTTTGCATTACAAAATTACATCCATGGTTAGACCCCAAAGAAGAAATGTCTAGATATGGAGAAGTACTGTGAGCTCAAAGGCTTGTCAGTGCCCAGTCACATCACTGGGAACTTGACGCATTCAAAACCTCTGAATTTACATTCCCATAAGTTTTACCTTGGCATCAGAATACAGGTTATCATAACCTTCTGTTCTTCTGTTGTAATGCCCAGCCTGAGAGGATATGAAAAGACTCATTGTTCAGAGGACACTGTCACAACACTCCCCCAATTCCAGCTCTCTTGATGCCCAGAGTTAAAGCTACTCACCCTAAGATGGGATACCCAGAGCAATCACTTCATTTGAAAAGCCCAGACTTCCCTACTGTCTGCACCCGTTTGAACCTGGACTAGATGAGTCAGTGACTGGTGAAGCTGCTCCCTGGATTGCCAGACTGGAGGCCACCAGAAACACATTCAGAGTTATTCTCCTGTCTCTTCTTAGGAGAAGGTGCTGGAAAATCACTTCAGCTGGGCGATTACATCCCAGAGCAACATTAGTCTTGTTTGATCTGCAAACTGCTCTGTCCTCAGCAATTTGCGGCTTTCTGTGTACCCTTACACCTCCAGCCTGAATCCATCCAAAAAAATATTCCTCCCCCAAAACACACATCCTTTTGTTTATTTTTACCTACCCTCCTGCCTGTTTAGCTGTACACTGCTCTATTATGTGGTCGCTGTGTTTTCCAGGCAGATTTTCCTCATCTAAGGAATCTCTCAAGTGAAGGTTATTTGAATAAATGAAGATGATGTAGCCCACCCACCCTAAGCCTCCTATCTGTCTTCTGAGAGCTGGCCTTTACAAAGAGCCAAGAGCTTGTCTTTGGACTGGAAAAGCCTAAAGGGATTCCTTTACTGACATGACTAGCTGTAGAGGTTTGTAAATAAATAATTTAGTTATAAAGGCAAATAAAACCCAGATATCTACTTAGAAAAAAATGACTTTTAAAAACTTTTTCTTGCCACAGAACATGAGCTAACTTCATGACTAATTTTCATGATCTCAGCAAATCTGAAATATAGTTCTGTGAATCCTCAGAGTCTCTCCTAAGTCCAACCATACCAAATTACAACATTTTAGTGTCTGTGTGTACAGGAAAAGTGCATTGGGCCCTGTGGCTTTGTGTCTGCAAACGACTACCTCCCTGAGATGTCCTAAGATCCTAGCAAACTGATATTTCACTAGAAATGATTTTGGAGTAGATTTTGATTTCTCTGTCCAACTCACTCATATGCTTATTGCAGAGCTTATACTTGCAGATGTAGGATCAGGCTGTTGCTCAAAGAAACATTAACAGGGGAAGGTTTTCATTTTGATACCATGAAGAGCTACAGGCAGGATCTCACCAAGTGATGCTTGGTAGTGGGGGCTGGGAGATGGAGGGGCTCTTTTTGTACTGAAGGCATTGCTAAATATCAAATGGCAGGTATCAGAGTGACAGCTTTTGTTTTCATAGCCTATTGAAAAGTTAACGAAGTAAAGAAGATATAATCATTCAGGTAAAGCAGGATACAAAGCAGGCCAGGGCTTGCACTAAAAATGCATAAAGTTATTTCACTAAAAGACAGAGGCACTTGCCCATGGCAGGTGCAAAACTTAGGCAGTGCTCTGATTGCCTCAAGAAAGGAAAAAACCTGCAGCTAATGTTGGGACATGTTCTAAGCCTCCTCAACAGCCACTCGCCTTTTTCTCCCCCCCTTTCTTTTTTTTTTTTTTTTTTTCCTTGTTGAATACTTTAGGTCGTATCTTTATTGTCTGCCAGCAAAGGCTGTGGTTTTCAGGGCTCCAAGCAATTGGGGAGGGAGAGCACACACAAAAATCTTGAGTGGTTTAGAGAAGTCTCTGAATCAGGAGATTTCTTTTTATGACAGAGATGATATGGCAGGGCTTTAAAGTATGTGTCTGCTGCAAACCATAGAAAGGACAATATTTGAGGCTGACTCACATCTGTCTGACGCTGTGCGTGGATTGAAGGAAAAATGTCAACCTCACCTCAGCTGCTGCCTGCAGCCTCCAAGTGTATGGTTTCCTTGGTTTCCCATCTCTGTTATGTGTTCAGGTCCTTGCTTTTCAGACATGCTTGCCCTAGTCGCTCTCCATGTGAAAGCAACAAATAAAGCCATTTCAGAGCATGCCCTGGTTTGCACCAGCTTTTCTTGCAAGTTAATTTTCTTGCTCTCTCCACACATCAGTCTGTACTATGCAGTAGGGATGCAGCACAGCCCTGCTGGGTACTTGGTTACCATACAGCTCCCATGAGGACTGATGGACTTCTTTTTTTTTTTTACTTGCCTGTAAAGCAAGGCTAAAGAACACACTGGAAGTATTGGAAGCTCTTGCAATGCAAAATCCTTTAGATCTGTTGACTCATCAAGAATCTCCTGAAGCTGCCAGAAAACACAGAAACAGACAAAGGACCTCATTTGATATCAGAGTAGTCAAGAGATGCTAATTTGTTCAGCCAAACCCATTACATTGTGAGAGTACATTGATAACTGTTCTGTTAGCTGCCTGTTTTTGCAATGTTTAAAGGCTCCTATGGAAAGCAAGGAGCAGTGGGGATTGAGTTTAAAGGAAATTACTAATCTGGACTGGAAATTGAAGGTACTTAAAAACAAGTTCAACTTCTCACTATCATTGGAGAAGAAATGGAAGCAGCCAAATTTATGTTATACCTTATTGCTCAAGCTCAGCAGTACCTGGAAGACTCAGAAGCAGGCACTGACCTGCATGCATTTTTCCAGTCCCAGCCCTTGATGATATGAGTAAGAGACAGGAAAACAGAGGAAGCTTTGAAAAAACACAGTCTCAAAGGGCATAGGTGCCTGAGCCGTTTTCATCTGAAGCTGCGGTGCAGGGAGGACTGTATGATCTAGCCAACTTCCTCACACAGCAGATGGCAGAGGCAACTTCGCTAGGAAGAAAATTCCCCCCTGGATGTAGCACTGTGTTTATTTGTTTGTCTGTCTGGTGCCCACACATACAAACACACACCTGTCTCTCTCCCTTCCTCCCGCCCGCACGCAGCCAGGGGCAGGTTTGTGTAGGAGAGCCCTTTGGTAGGCAGCTCCTCCTGTGCCAGCGGGTCCTCGCTTTCCCTGGCAGCCACTGAAGCAAATGGACCGCTGCGTGCTTCCCCAGAGAGAGGAATTTCAGTGCCTACAGGTAGACAGTGTGCCGAGGAGAGGTTGCTGCATGGTTGTGCAGTGGTTTCCTGTCAGCCTGCTGTTCACCAGCCTCCCGGGCACGCTCCTTTCCTCACGAGGCAGGCCACAGTGCACTTGATCTTTCCACATCAAACCCAAGCACTCCTTGACTTCTACCTCCCTGCCATCCTTTTCCCCTCATTTCCCATCCTGAGTTCCTCTCCGCTCCAGGTGTGTGTTTTGAAATAATTCCCTGATCAGAGTCTCCCTCTGTGAGCCAGATAAGCCATGGGGCCAAGGGATAAAGAGATCAAAAATACCACGTTTCTTTTGGCAGAGACCTACAGCCTGCAAGCCTGTAGCTACCAGCCGGGTGGAAGGCAATTGTGGTGACTGCTTGAACTTGAGCCACCTGTCATAAACCAAGGTCTGTAGCTGAGATCCCAACTTCAGCACAGTACAAGGAGCAGCCAGTGGATGGAAGGAGTTCAGGGAAGGAAAATAAGAATGAGACTGTACAGCCTTCAGCTGTGTATGTTTGAGGTAGTGTAGTCTCCGCATTGTTGTCGGCCTACTCCATTAAGACTCAATACTGTTAAAGGCATGCAGATATAACATGCTGTCTATATGGGGTTACAGACTCAACACATTCAAATTCAAGTGCAAACAGAGTAAAAAATCCAGAGGAATATGTCTTTACTTGGCCACGGTTATTGGAATAAGCCCTTGAAATAAGAAAAAGTCTACGAATTCACATTCATTACTATCTTCACAGAAGCTGACCAGTAGAATGAAAAACAGCAATAATAAACAACTGGAAAAAAAAGATACATTATAAAGATATAAAAGAAGACTACTGGGAATGGCATAAGAACTCAGAAATTATGGAAACAGGCTGACTGAAAACAGGACATCAGCAAAGGGGCTGTTTGCAGACTATGAGAGACAAATATATCTGTAACTCCAAAGGTCTCCAATCACCTTTGTACAGAACTTGCTACAGCATAAATAAGATGATACGTCAGGGAGGCCTGGTCCAAGTAAGGAAGATGTGAACCCTCACTGATAGCAGGGGATTTTTCCAGCACAAAGGAGGATAGCTTGGCAGGCAAGACAAGAGAAAACACTGGACTCAGAATTACAGTGTGATCCAAGATCTTCTTAGAGCAGGATTTCTGTCCAGATTCCCAGCCTGCCTGTCCATGCTCAGTCACTTGGGCCAAGGATTACTTTATGTCAATAAACTCAGCCCTTTTCCAGAGAATAGGAAATTCATCCAGTTTATTGGCTGATATATGAAAGGAACGGCTCCAGAGAAAATCATCCAAATTACAATGTAGGAGACACAATGCAGGCAAACAGTAGAGGGTAAAAAACCCAAGGGAAAAGGAAAGGCTGCTTCCAAAAGAATAAACTCCAAAGAGGAGTGTTTCATCTGATGTGTCATCAGTGTACTTTGCAATTCCCTGAAATGGAGGGATAAAGATGTGACATGTTACCCTGTTTTTGCCTTCCCCTGGGATACAGAGCATACCACATGTCAGGAGCCTCTCATACTCTAGCAAAGGACTGACATCTACAGAGACCACAAGTTCCACCTGACTGTGGGTACAAACATAGCATCTGATTGCATATTTTAACAGAAGCAGGGATTCTAGAACAACTGCATTAATTAAAAATAAATAAATAAATAAATAATGCTTTCAGTCATGTGTTCCTATTGTGAGAAGGAAATACTGGGGGCGGGGGGGGGGGGGGGGGGGAAATAAATTAATAATAACAAAGAAGAAAACATTTCCACATTATAAGTTATAGACAATCATCAGATCATCTGGATCCTAGGGTAGTAGGAAGTGACTGTTATTCTGAGCTAAATTTAAGAGGAGGTAGAGAGCTATTTTCAAAAACAATCTAGACTGATTTTTTTCTATGAAGAGCTGCTCTGACAAGCTATTGAAAGTTACAGATTACTCTTGAAGCTTCCCCTGCTGAGTGTTCAAATATCAGGGAAGGGGTTTGCAGGAAGTGTTCACTCTGCTCCCTGAGTGAGCACTCTTAGCCCTGGTTTGGCTCTGGAGTCATACTTCAACAAAAGGCCCAAGTCAAATCAGAATGTGAAGAGAGCTCCCCTGATCTGCTCATCTCTGAATGCTATATTGCAGGGATGAAATGTCACCAAATGGACTAAAAAACGTATTAAAAATTGTTTTGTAATTATCTTGGCAGCACATTTACTGCAATTATGAGGAAATTGCATTTAACCACGTTTTATGGGTTTAATTCTCTGTTCAATTAATGCAACTGTTTTGCAATTGTTAATTCTTAACTTTAGCTCAAATATTTAATACCAAGGGACGACAAATTTTTCAAGAGTTTTAAAGAGGTGACTTGCTTTTTGTATACTAATGAGATCAGGTTGTTATAAAATGAAGGAATTCTTTATTAAATAGTCAGCTTTACTGATCTTAATTGCAAGCTGCATCTCTACATGGCACCTGTACATTCTGATGTGTTGTCATAACCCTCAGAGCTATGTAAACAAGCAAGTCCTGTCGTGTTGCTGGCAGACTCCAGTAATCACAGAGACAGACAGAGTGATCTCCAAGGAGTCAGGTATACATACGTACATAAAAAAGAAAAGAAAGAAAGTAAAGAAGGAAGGAGCAGTGATTAAGCAATAGGATGATTTAAAAATACATATGTGTTTAATGGGGAAGAAGGTGAATCATTTCAAAACTCTAAAGGAATACAAGGTGAGCACATCTGAATAGCTGAATTCCTGATCCTGACCCCAGTTTTCACAGGTGCTGGGGGATTCTGACTTCTGCAGAGCTAAAACTATCACCTCTGGGAAAAGGCCTGCTTCAGTGCCTGTGTTTGTTATGCTGTTTTGAAACTGAGGCTGTCCTTTTTTCTTGTGGCCAATTTTAAAACACACTGCTCTCAGCAGCAGTTCCCCTGGTTCATCCACAGTTTTTAAAAAGAAGATATATAAGTCAGAGTAGTGCTGGTAGGAGTATGAGCAGCCAGATTTGGCTGGCATAAATCAGCATTGTTCCACCAATATATATTGTGCAATGTTGATTTACACCAGCTATGAAATTAGCCCACAGTGCTCTGCCATGAAAAAAAAAATATAACTCCCGGCAGCAAAGAGGTGAAAACCTTCAAGCTAGTCTGATATTTATCTGTCTGGACCAGTGAGACAGATTTTGATTACTGTCACATTCTCCTTTCATTTATAACTTTAGTGTGCTTGGCTCCAGAGGTGAAATTTACAGAAGAGACCAATATTAGGCTAACATGGCTCCCACAGTGGGAGCAGCATGAAGCTGAAGATAAGTGGTTTACAAAATCTTGACAAAATCTACTAATTCTTAAATGTGCTGGACTGTTTATAGTCCCCCTTCCCACCTCCTACCCCGCCCCTGCAAAAAAAAAAAAAAAAAAAAAAATGTGGACTTTTGGGGAACAGACTGAGTCTGGTGGTGTATTTAAGAGTGGATTACACTGAGAGAGAGAGAGAGAAATAAGAAAGAAAAAGAAATGTTGCCTGATGATCTCCGACAGATTTTCAGGTGGACTCTTCATCTTCTCATCCTTTGATCATCTGCATCTGAGAAGCTGGTAACACCTCTCTGTGATATCGGCTTTGAGCTTCAGAGAAACATAAAATTTTAGGAAAAAAATATCTCACATTTTACACTTGCTTTATCTGCTGCACTTAATAATCCAAAGGAACCCCTTAAACAAAATTAAAATATTCAGGCAAACATCAAAGTTCTGACTCCTCTAGCTCTTATGTATGTATTGTGGTGTATACTTTCATCTGATCAAACCATCTGCGGAAACAATGAGAAACAACTAGATTGTAAGCTCAGACTTTCCTTTGAAATAGCCAAAGATTTGCCAGAAAGCACCCTTTTGAATCATCCGTAGTGTTCTCAGACACTTGGTAGTCACTGGCAGGTAAGCCTTTTCAAGCAGCGATTATTCAACCTTCGCCAGCAATGTCTGTCTGCAGCACACTTTCCTTTGCTGCTTCATATGATCAGAGAGGAGTTTCCATAAATGGTTTTCTTATCAATGGAAATCAGAAACAATACCTCCACCACTCTTCTCTTGGATTTTCCCCATACTTTTTCCTCAGGGTCAAAACTGATATATATCACATGCACTAAAAAAAAAAAAAAAAAAAAAAAAAAAAAAAAAAAAAAAAAAAACAGTGTTAGAAGATATTTATTTATGTATTTATTTATTTGAGTTTCACCTTTTTTCAGCTTTTGCTTTTTCTACCCAAAAGGCAAAGCAAAAAAATAAAATTAATAAAAAATAAATAAGCTTAACAGTGTGCCAAATGGAAGCACAGACAAGGAAAGGTGTTTTCAGCCACTTTTCGAAGCCCATGCCTCCCTGCAAGCCCTCTCTGAGCTTTGCTGCACAGCTGCACACACCTGCAAGGGGAGGTGTACATGTTAATGTGAGTGCCCCCCTGTGGTACTGTACTGTCAGTTTAGGCTTAGGAAAGAAAAGCCACTTGTTACCCTGCAATAACCTGTTCCTGCAGAAAGCATCAAGTTTCACAGCAGGTTAGCTTCCCTGTACTGTACTAGCAAGACAATTAGAATAAGCTGTTGGAATCACTGTTGGTAAAGCCATTCTGGAAATGCTCCGAGGAGCATGGGAACGAAGCGAGGAAGCTCTTCACAGTGTTGAAGTTGTATTGAACAATGTCATTAAGGGCTGGGTTCAGCCACAGTTGTGAGTTATTATGGTTTGTTTATTGTTAGCATTGCCAGCCAGGCCTTTGAGGCAGAGGAGCTTAGTGTGTGAATGGCAGCACCTGAGTGAGAGTCACCACCACCGTTCACTTCTGATTTCAGCAAAGCTGTGCTCTCCAACACAATGACAGGGAAACATGGCCCAAATATGAAAATAGCTTCTAAGCAGGGGGGCAGCAGAATTTGCCAGCTGACCATGATACCTTGAATTAAACTTGGACAGTCCTTTAGCTGCTGTTCTAACTGCATGCAACAGCAGGAGGAGTGAGTTGGGGTGAAGCAGTGAAGAATCGGGACACGTGCTTGAACACCACTTCCCTTTCCCCAGTATGGTGGGGAGTCACAACATGGTCTTCCCCAAAGGAAAGCTGCTTCATGCTGTGGACAAAACACTACCAGAGTCTTTTGTTGAGACTGACTGGAGCAAGAAGGGCAGAAGCTTGAACCCTTGCAAGGTGTGGCTATGACCTTTTGCCCTTACTTCTGTCAACTGCACTGGAAAACAGGTTATTCTGTTCCCATTCTTTCAGAAAACCAAAATCACTCAAGACTGGATCAATGCTCTCCCCTCCCAGTCTACAAATCTGTTTTTGTTGAGAGTGGCTCGAAGTTCTGTTTCACACCTTGGAAAGCTACCACTTCTGTATCACTTCTGTTCCCTTTACTGGACCCTCTTGGTGACAGTGTGCCTCGTTGTTTGTTCAACTCCTGACCTTTTCTATGCTACCAGCAGTCCTTTAATCTTTGTCTCCAGTCTAGAAGGGAAACAAATGGAGAACAAATAGTTGAATGGATGTGGTCCTGGGCAACCTGGTCTAGCCAGCCCTGTTTGAGCAGGGAGGGCTGGACTAGATGACCTCCAGAGGGCTCTTCCAACCCCAACCACCCTGTAATTGATTCTGTGATGTTCTTGGTCAACCATGCAGTAAGTCAATTTTCACTGCTTTGATAATTATTTGGTTATATTTTTTGTTAGTACAATGCACTAAGGAATAGGGTGGTTATTTTTTGTTGTTTTGTTTTTTGTTTGTTTGTTTGTTTTTTGTTGTTTGTTTGGTTTTTTTTTAGCCTATGCTTTAAGGCAATTTAATTTTAATTGTTAATCTCAATTCTTCACTGAGAATCAGGGCTGAGACCTTGAGCTCTGAGCTGTGATAGTCTCAGTGACAGTTTGTGTAAAAATCACCCCGCCTTTTCATATCTTCCTTTGGATATTGTGTCAAACTTTCAGGTTTGAAAATGTTGCCCATACCTATTTACTCATCCTTGTAATTAGATAACAGTGATGGGAGGAGTTCATCTTTCTTTTACATGATTCAAGTAAAGGCATGTCCACTACCTTTCTCTGGAAATTGCTCAGCCTAATAGCCTTGCTTTTCAAATGTTTTTCCTGACAATCAGATGACTTTAAAAGCTTGCTCTCTTTTCAATTCAAAAGACATTTCGTTCTCTCTTCTTAGTCTTTGTAAAAAACATCTCAACATTTGAAGGAAATACTAGACCAATAAATTTGGATTATGAACTCCACAGAACAAGTTTCCTGACATTGCCTTGCCAAAGTATCTCAAGTAAAATGTGTAGAGATTTTTTTAAAACAATTGTCTATTGTGACAGATCTCTCTCTACCCCTATTTAGCACTTTGCCTTTCCATTAGGTCTGTCAAAGGGAGAGGCAGTTAGTGCATTTTAGTCACCATTTTAGCAACGGCCATTTAGTGCATATATTAGGACAAGCACATCCCCTCAGGACTTGACTGCAGCCAGTTCCTTACTGTCTCCACTACTAGAAATCTGTCAGATGGCAAGCAAATGTTCAGTTACTACCAGACTAGCATCAATTTGAACAAGTGACCTAGAATGGTATCTCATCATCAATCCACTGAGCCATCCCATCTCCATAAATACAGTTTCACTTAACAAAATTGCATTTGACAAGTAGTTAATCCAGTTCATGCTTTAATCCCTTTTGGTATTCTAAAGAGAGAGAGAGAGAGAGAAAAAAAATGCAGTTAAATATTAAGGAGTTTGAAAAATAGCAACTGAGTACAAAGTAATATTCTGCTGCTAAGGGTTTAAAGAAAAAAAATAAATGTTTTGGGTAGGAGGAGTGAGGAGAGGAGAGGACTACATTTCCTCTGGTTTAGGACCCCAGGAAGTCAGATGTCCTTACCTCTGCTTTTACTTCATTTGTAATTATATATATCTAAATTATAATGCCATACCATTCCACATTTTAATGTCTTTAGCCAAAAGCAGATAATATGACAGAGAAGATTACAGATATCTCCCTGTAAAAATAGATATGGACTGATCCTTTTAAGGGCACTATCTCTAAGATTTCTGTGAAAATCAGGGGTCTGAGTAGAAAGCACAGGAGACAACAGGTGCTTATGAGCCAGTTACCCACTGATTCTGTAGCAAGTTTGCTCTACAGAATTGCTTTCTAGGATGATGAAACAAGCCCATAAAAGTATTTGTGGGACTCCCAAGAAAAGAGAGCTTATAATGTCATTCCTCAACCCCATCCAGCCATCTTTCATTTCTGAATCAAAATTGTCCATTATGCTTTGTCTGCCACTTTGCTACCAGCATATCTTTGAGGAAACCTGCTCTGCCCTTAGTCAGAGAAGGTTCAAAATATTCTTGAGCAATACTGAATCTATAGGATTGCAAAAGGGAACTATTAAGTACCAACCACAATCCCTTGTGTGCTGGTGGAGAGTGTTGTCATATTATCATAGAAATGTTGGCTGGAGGGAAAACCTCTGGGGGTTGTCCAGTCCAGCCAGAAAGAGTCTATGGCCCTCAGTAGGTCAGGTCACCCATAGTTTTGCTAGATGAATCTTGGAAACCTCTACAGATGGTGATTCCACGCCGTGTTTGGATATGTTGTTCCAGTGTTCCAATACTACACCACCAGCTAATGAATAAATTTTTCAAAATTTCCAGACCAAACCTCACAACTCACAAACTTGCAATTTCCCCTTGAAAGTCTATTTGCTCACATAACTAACAAAACTGTCTACTAACTAACAAGTTGTTGCCCAAAAAGAGTTTGGCACTTCTATCTTTATAATTCCCTTTCCAGAAGTTGTAAGTTACTATTTGATCATTCCATTTTCTTCTCTATGAAATGAAACAAGTCCATCTCCCTCTCTCCTAACAGGCCATATGCTCCACATCCACAAGTATCTTTGCAGCCTGCCACTGGACCTTATCCAGTTTCTCAGTCTCTCTCTTTAACTGGAGAACCAAATCTGGCGGAGTGTTTCAAGTGCAGACACACCAATGTCAACTAGAAATAGTTCCCTCAATCTGCTGTCCAAGCTCCACCTAACTTAGTATGTGGTTTCTCTTCCTAATTCTGAGAGCACATTGTTGGTTATATGAAATTTGACATCTGTCATAACCCCCAGGTCCTTTTCCAAAGCACTTCTCAGCCAGTCAGTTCCCAGCCTGCATTGGTGCAGAGGGTTACCCCACCACAGGTGCACAACTTTGCACTTCATGCAGCTTTTGTTGGCCCATATCTGCAGTTTCTCTTCCAGTTCTGCATGTGCACCACTTCTGACTTTCTATCTTCAACAAATCTCCAGAGGGTGTATTTTGTCAAGTCAGCCAGGTCAGTGTTGAAGATAATAAACAAGGAATTCTGGTGTCAGACCTTTGGGTACCTGTTGCTGGCCACCAACCTGACCTCAAGCCATCAATTACCACTCTTGGAGCCTGCCAATCCTGTTAATTTATAGTTCTTCTAATAATCCATCCATCCCACATTGCCTCAACCTACTACTGAAAATACTGTGGGAGATGGTGTCAAAAGCCTTACAAGATATATTGTATTTATTACTCCTCCCTCATCCACATAGTCATTTCATCACAGGAGACAATCAGGTTGCTGAAGCATCATGCCCTGGGTATTTCCATGTCTACTACTTCTGACTACATTCCTGTCCTTCATGTGTTTGTAAATTGAGTCTAAGTGGATGTACTTTATGATTTTACAGACACTAAAGTAGGGCAGACAAGTAGTTCTCCAGATCCTCCTTTTGCCTTTGTAAAGATGGACTTTATTGTAATCTTTTTCCAGCTATCAGGGACCTTTTCAAGTCACCATGCTTTTTCAATGAGGACAGACAGAAGCCTTACAATCACATCAGTCAAGCACCCTCAACATCTTCAGATGCATCCCACCAACTTCTTTGAGTAATACCTAACTTTTTGCTCCCCTGCTATTGACTAGACTCTCTTATTCCAATATCTACCTGTACATGCAGAGGAGTGGGCTCTGCCTTTGAAGGATGAGGCAATAAGCGTTGAGTGCTTCAGCGTTTCCCATAAGTCTGGGAAACTCAAGAATCGTTTATATGGTACAGTATTGCTACTCAGCAGACACATTGATCCCAACATGGTATCTTGGTTCTTGTAAGTTTGGAGGTGACAATCATCACAGAGATGGAATTTTAGCTCTAGATACAGCTCAGAGTATAATAGACAATAACCATTACCTACAAAATTCCCAAATTAAGGCAATAAGGATTACATTCAGAAGGAGGAATCATACAACTCTCCTGTTCCACAGATTACTGAATGTACATATCCATACAAAGGGAATTATTTTTTATTTAAAAAAAAAAAAAAGGAAACAAAGAAATTTGTTTTCCATTTCCTCCTTTGAAAATCAACAGGTACCAATTGTCATTCTCAGACATGAATGTAGGTGTTTAATTTGGAAGATTAGCTTCCTGCACTGCCAAAGGAGAGAGGCTTCCAGAAGTCAATTCAGAGCACCTAAAAGATTGGTTTCCACTCAGAAAAAGCTGGGATTTGAGGTAGAAAGCAAATAGGGAAGAGAAGGGGCAATTATCTCCTTTGTTCTATTTTACATTTTTGTGAAAGGCCTTATCGAGTATATGTGCCAAATGCATAGTATTCTTCCTTCGCTCATCTCAAATGTTTATTCTTCTCTTGCTAATAATGCTATAACTTTCTTGCAAAGTGTTCAAACAGTCAGTTGTCCAAAAAGAGAATCTTTTTTCCATAAGAAAGAAAATAGAAGCACATACATAATGTGCTAGTGCTCAGATATTTTTTAAGGAGGGCTAAGTAAACGAATGATAGCTAAAAGCTGGATTTTCCCAGCACATAAAAGAAAAAAAAAATCCTTTTTGTTTGTCATTTTTTGGAAAGGAGAGCATGACAAGCATGTTTGATATGGAAGAAAAGCTTGTTTGTAGATGTTGGAGAAATTATTCAAGGACGGTACACTCATATAAAAAATGACCCCTGTGTTACTGCCAAGGTCAATGAGACCTAGAGCAACCTGCCACAAAATTGTAATTTGTCTGCTTGTTTGGGCTGTTTTATCCCTTTTCTCCATTTCCTTTTGGCGCCTTAGAGACAGCTAACACTCCCCCACTTCCAGTGTACTTGGCATTTTCCCCAAGACACATGAAAATCTCTCAGAAGTGTAACATAGAACTTATGAGTTCAATTTTTCCCATTCACTTTTTGGAGGGAGGTATAAAGTGATGATATTATATTGCCTATACAATCAGGTGAGAGATGCCACCTTTGTTTCACTAGTTCTGTATCCAGCTGTTTGCTAACTTCCACTAAGTGTTGGTACTTTATACATTTATGTTTCATAATACCATAATTAGTTCTATCCTTCCATGGGTTTATTTGTGGCTATCTTCATAAGAAAATCTGTTCCCCATCTCATGGCTCTCAGATCTTCTGCCTGTATAAAATACTACAGTTGAGAACATTAGGCATTATGCACTGTTTTTGGTTTGTATTCTCATGACAGCCCTTTTACTGCAGTGCAGTTATGTTCTTTTTTCTTCCTTCCAACTCAAGGGAATTTGAAGCTGCTCCTTGAAAAATTCATTGAGGCCACATAAAACTGCCAGTGACATCAACTGGAGCCAGTTAAGTACGTCAGAGGGATTAAAAGCTGATAAGAAAAGGAAAGAGTAAGACTGCTTTCTCATTTGTTCATTAATCATACATTCCTCTTCATTCACATTTTTTGAATTCTTAGTTATACTCAAATAACCTTAATTATATGGTAGTCTTTATTATGTAGGAAATTAAATACAAATAAGACTTTGTAACAAAAGGCAAAGACAATGCCAAAAGTAATAATCACCAAGCAAAGACAACCCTCTTAACCACCCCCACCAAACCCTACAGAATGAGATGCTGAAATTTTTTTAAAATTTACATTGTAGACTGTATGAACTAGTAGGTGAAGACCAATGCAATGTGCCACGTAGAGAATGAAAAGACAAGAGCATGTTCATTCTCTCTGTCCAGAAGAAATATGAATGCAAAATTTAAGGTAGTAATCTACGATATATTTTTGTTTTCATAGGTTTTTAAACTTTTTCAGAATACAAAAACCTCTTTGGCTATGGTTCCATTTTCCCAGTTATTTATTCTTCCTAGCAGTGAGTCCTTATCAAACGAAACATGTCCTATGAATGAAGCATGTGTGTGCATTTAAATGTGTGGACATTTAACGAGAGCTTTGGCTTCCCTCCTAGCACCAAGCAGTTCAGCCTCACTGTGCATCATGTGCTGGGGTCACAGCTGCATGGTCCTCTCCCCAGTCCTCCATCCAGTCCAAAAGATTATATTGTTTCAGCTCCTGTCTTTGCACAGATGCATATGTATGCACACATATGGACACTTAATGCATGCACATATATATGCATACATATAGATTTTACCATCATTGTGCCAGAATGCGGAATGACTGCACAGAGACAGCATATGTTTGAAAGAGAACTAAGTGAAGGAACAGTAATTTGGAGCTCAAGGAAAACAAAATGTTTCATATGGAAGGGATGGCACAGAACAGCTTTTTATGTTACTAGTATAATATTAAGATATCTTACTTCATTTCCTTATTCAGTCTTTTCCCATTGTACTTATAGCCCAAAAGGTGTACCTACTTGAACTCAAAAGGGTGGAGAATTTTGACAGCCACAGTAACCTACTTTTAATTGAGATTTTTGGCTGTCTGCTTATGTTTCTTTACTATACTTAATTCTGTGAGTGTCATAATAAATTTGTTGTTGTTTTTTTTTCATATTTGTTTGCTATATTAAACTAAATCCAGACCAAAGTGCCACTGAGACACTGAGAGTGCCACAGAAATGTAAATTAGTCTTCTGTCTATATGAACATTTATATTTACTGCAAACTTCCAGATTTTTTTGGTAACTTAAAAATGTAACGATGATCAGTTTCTGTACTGACACTGTACAACTGGGAATTATTGGAGATACAGTCTTCCTCCCCTTAAAAGTGCCAAAAAAAATATACAAAAGCCATGTGAAGGGCAAAAGAAGGCTTGATACCAGTAGAAAATGGAACATTTGAAATTAATAATAATAATAATAATTTAGATGTGTTTCACTTTGGCTGTATCTGAAATAACATGGTATTACATGATAAATTAACTTTTTTTAAAATACAACAATCTCTTACATTCAAAGAACATTTAAAATTCCATCGTAAACCTTTGCATATCAACCATTTATATGTTTTTAAATTATCACAGAGCAAGAACTAGAATGTATTTACAAAAGCTCCAGGATCAGCTATTAAACATTTACATTCTTTTTAAGGCTCTCCAGAGAGAGACAATAAAGCTTAAGGCTGGCTGCTTCTTTGAAAGGCATCAGAAGCAACTCCATACAAGCTGATGAAGTTAGATAGGTGTCAAACCAGATCCATTGTTAATGTCTCTAAAAGAGAGATATGAGAGGATAGAACTGAGCTTCAGGGTGTCTGTAGACAGGAAAACCCAGGTCTGGAGCTAGTGTATGAGTTTGTGGTGTATATGGTAGCAACCCTATGCCAACATTATGCTGGAAGATCACTTTGCACACAGCCAGGGTGCACTTTGGAGTTCTCAATTATAATAGGAAATGTCAGCTAAAGTTTCTCAAATTAAATTCTTTTTATCAGATCCTTCCTTCTGATATTATATATATTTATTGATATGCTTTGAGGTTTTCATTTTCCCAGAGATAAACCTGGAAATCTCAGAGGACCTTATCATTTAGAGAGAGTGAAATAAACAGGGGAGTCCTCAGGGAAAAAAAAAAAAGGGGGGGGGGGGGGGGAACGGGTAGCATGGATTTTTATCTGAAGTAATCAGCACTCTGTACAAATGGAGGCTGTAAAGAGATAACACTTCTGTCCCTGAATATCTCTCCCCAGCTGTTCTTTGCTGTTGTTCCTAGTTTCATAAATTTACTTCTGAATGTCATATCCTTCATTTTAGCCAGACTAAAGTTTTCAAAACAAATCTCAGCATATCTGGATTATTTACCTGCTATATTTAGACCAATATAAAATCCCTAGCTACAGTGTGAACTAGTGAGAACATATGGAACCCTTCACAGACTTTAGAAAGAAACAACTAGCAGTGGAAAAGCGTAATTTACTCACAGGAGGGCTACTGGACGATGAAGGACCAATTTCTACCAGGTTCTGCTACTGGATCTGACTTGGTCTTGTGGACAACTATATTCTGATGCAGGGAACTCAAATTTGGAAACTTTTACATACACATACATAAATTTATACATACATATATACATACATAAATTTATAAGGGATGAAAATGGTAGAGGTTCTGTATTGTGTTCATGATTGTGGGTGAATCTTGAGGAAGAAGGGCAACACCACTATTTTTTTAACGATTCTATTTAAATTAGCAAGTCGAGTCTACCAAAATTTAATGCATAGGAATACTTAAACTGATGGCTTGAAAACAGAATCTTCCATTTTCTGTATGGAGTAGCGTAGAGTAGCTTAAGAATAGAATAGAATAGAATAGAATAGAATAGAATAGAATAGAATAGAATAGAATAGAATAGAATAGAATAGAATAGAATAGAATAGAATAGAATAGAATAGAATAGAATAGAATAAGAGCTCTGGGATGGGTGGCTACACATACTGGCTCTAATCAAACTTTTGGCACAAGTGATGAAAGTAGGGGAGACAGTACAAAAATCAGACGAGTTCTAAAGTGCTTTTTGAAGTGCAGATTTTGATAAACAGTACCACTGTGACATAATTGGGAATTTTCAGAAATGGTGCTAAAGATTGACACAAGGTGAGACATTATATACATGCTAGGAGAAAATATATGTGATGAAAAACAGGGTAGTCATTGGAGAAAAGTTGCGGTCAGCTTCAAAGTTAACTAAACAAAACCAACTATGGCTCCACACATTCTCAGCTGTGCTACATTAATTCACAGCAAATAGGTATGAAAAGTCTGAGAAGAAACACAATATAAGAAGGATCTGATGAATTAGAAAAGATTAGTGACAAAATTCATTTCGTCAGTATCCTTAAGCACATTGAGCAGATCCTCAACTAATTTGCAGCAGCTGAATTTCTGGCCTCTAATTTTAGATATCAGACACTTCTTAGCAATACTTAATCTGAGGTTGCTTCCTATTTTGTTAATAACCAGCCACAGCCCACTGGCTATGGGCCACTGATAGGTGAAAAGTCAACAGACATTGCAATATGTTTGTCCTGCTTTCGGCTAGTGTTTGCAGGCCGCACCTTGCAGGAACGTTATTATGGGAGTTATTAAAAACCTATTTTTGCTGCAAACAATGCAAACAGAAGGAAGTGAGCCTGTCAGGAGACTTATTTCCTATTCAAGCCGACAGGTAGTTGGAGTATGGCCATCTGGAGTTTAAAAATTGCCAGCCAAACCCTCAGATTTGTCCCTTCCTGGATTAACACACTCACTCTGGATAGCACAGCAATGCTGTCATGGCATGACAAACAAGACACAACTTTCTGTGGGGGAAGGAACCAAAGGAAGTTCACTCGCCATGAGAAAACTTGTTTGCTATTGCAGTGCTAATAGCCAAAAGGCAAACACTTGGACATGATCCATTCATCTGGAAACACTTTTGTGCCGTGGGAGCACTGAGGTACTGAGCGCAAGGAGCCAAGGGGCGAGAGATGTGGCGAGCTGCCTTGCTGGATGGCCAATGGTGCAGCTCCCACCCCACCATCCGGCTGTTCCCTGGCCTTGTGCCCCCCTGCGTGGGATGCCCTGGTGCCAGTGCCCAGGGGCAGCAGATAGGCCAGCATCCCAGTTCTCATTGCTCCTGGCAAACCAGATCATTCTCATCCTGCCATAGTTCCAGGGAGCTATATCTTCATTTCCTGAAAAATGGAAAACTCTCCACCTGACACCAGTCTTGCCTTTCATCCTGCTGGTCATTCTATGAGGAGACACATGGGGCCCCATTCCTCAGGTCAAAGGAGTCTAAAGAGGTCAGGAGCAATCAGCCTGGAAAGTGCATGAAGGCTTCAGGAGAGAGTACTCAGTAGCTCTGCATCACCTCCCCCCAGCCGACCACCCCTTTTGCACATTGCTGTGTTAACAGGATTACTATCCAGTCTTAGACTTAAGTGGCATAGGATTCCTGAGCTGAAGTTCATTTTCCTCAGAGATGAGTGAATAACAAACTATCTGGCTGGCTTGTCTCCTTGCAGTTCTTCCACTAGGTCCAGCAAAATTTGTTCTCATCTTCAACGTCCTTAATCTGTCAGCTAAGCAAAATATCATATGCCAAGGGTCTGTCACTAGAGCATGGTTTGGCAAATGCATATGTTGCAAAATATTGCCTGGCCTAAAGAAAGCTTTTACATAACAGCTAGGTGTCCCGCTTTACAGCTTTACCTCTTCCTTTCATCTGTACAATATGCCTTAGAATCTTATAGAATGCACACATCACAAGGGAGGAGTTTGGTCAGTAGAAGCTAGAAAAGAGACAAAAATAAAGATATAAAAGTTTTTAAGTATTTCCAGTGGACAAGTTTGAAAATTATGGATGTTGTTTGATTTTCTTTCCAGCCTTTAAAATTGTAACATTCTGGGGGAAGATTACCAAACTATTTTGCTTACCAGAAACTGCTGTGAGCTGTCTGTGTACACACAAAAAAATCTACCCTTGAAAAGGTGGACCAGCTCCACGAGAAAGACCTTCCTCTCTTTCCACTAAATTTTTGGGCCCAGTTTCATCACTCATTTGAATCGGGGCCCTCATTTGCTGAACAAGGGTAGCTGGCATTATTGAATATTAATGTGGTAAGGTAATCCCTCAGCGATACATGACACTTATGTTTTTGGTTTTACTTAAGTTGTAATTTTCAGAGTTGGACAAGCTTGGAGGAAAAAAACCACCTGGCAAACAAACAAACTTTAAAAATTAGAGGAATTTTCCAAGTTTGCTGGATTTGCAAACCTAGACATATTGCAGCTTAATTACTAGTCAATGAAGTAGAAACAACTACACACAAGAAAGTAACGTTTGAGATCTTGTGAAATGTGGCCCCAATGTGTTTCTAATTTTTTATTTTTTATAAGTGAAGAACTCAGCTGCCATGGTGATAGGCAAATAAAATAAATAATTGTAACAAATATTCCTTGAATCAGAGTTGTGAAATCTGTGAACAACATGTTATTTTCTCCTTCTATCCTCTTTACTCCAGTTTGGAGCAAAGAGCTGGTCAAATGCGGTGTTTTGAGCTGAAACTTTTCTGCTCCTCTGTTATTTGCTTCATAACAATTTTGCTGTACAGTGCCAGCTGGAAGGGACAGGGTGATGCAAGGTGAGAGTCCAATCTCAAAACTTTTAGAGACTGGTAGGAGCCAGGAATTCTCAGAACACGGCAGAAATACACATCAGTCTTATAAAGTTCCTTACCCAAAAGAAGAATGCTTAGAGCACCCTATGCACTACCTAAAGATATTGAAAAACTTGCATGCAAAATATATATTTCTTATTTTCTTTGTTTAATCACAGGAAAATGCATGTCACCAGGTGGCACTTAGGCTAGCCATCTGATCAAAAAATCCCTTTGCATACTGTATTTGCAGTGCAGAGATCCCATGATGAATGTTCCTTTTCGTTTCAGTTGCCCTGTTGGATTCCACATATGGAGTTTATATCTGGGTTATTTCAAATTATGTTTATTGTTTTTCTTTTTTTAAAAAACTTGTTCATCACCCCAGTTGAATGCTCATATTCATTGTTTGAATGGCATGTTTTATACTCAGCCTTGAATTCTTGGCAAACCATATACTCAAGATCTACTGCAAATATTATATCCTTGAGGAGATATTAAATTCCCTTGAGTTTTTCTGTAAAGACAGATATGTACCATAACCATTTGCCTCAATTACACCTGCTATGCCATTTGCACTTTGATTTCAAAAGGTGAATTTATTCTTTTTAATCATTATTAAGAACACATGTATTTCCTGCCAAGGCAGTCTTATAAAAACATTGGAGGTATATGAGAAAAATTCCTTTGAGGCCTCAGGCACATTGAACTGTCCTGAGAATGTGAAGTGAGAAGAGATTGATGCATGGACTACCTGTCCAGGAATTCAGTAGTACTGGATCAGATTTTCCATGGTTTCTCTCTCTCTTTATTTTACTGAAATCACAATCATGCTTGCATCCCATGCATGTATACAAATATATACACAGACACATAGTACTCCTATATAACAATAAGGATTGTCTTAGATATGATCTGGCTGTAGTTTACTTACAGGGGGAAAAAATAAATTTCCACATCTTCATATATAACGTTGAGAGTGTAATTTCTGTTTTAGCTATACGACTATAGCTATTTTCATCTTAAATATTACATATGGCCAATGTCCCCTCCAAAGCAAACTAGGTGAAAGGAATGAATAGTTACCACTGGAATTATAATTGTCACTAAAGAACAGAGCCAAACCAGGCAGTTCCAAGGAGATTCTTTGATTCTAAAATAATAATAATGACAACAATTAAAAATGATTCAGTTTATTTATCCTTGTTATCTCATGGAAAACGTGGTCTAAAGGCCACTGATATTTTTTTCAGTGATTTTAACGTAGATGTTAAATACCAAGGCACTCAAAAGCATTTTAAAGTGAAGTCAACTACTATTCCAAAAGTCCATCTTTTATTTTTGAAATTCAAACATGGGACTGTAGCCACTTCTGGCTATTGGTACAAAATCAAGAACACAGACCTCTCTTCTCTCATAAGCAATAGCAGTTATTAAGGCCAGAAGACAGACACTTGTGAGCTTTAAGTCTTACCTCCCACAAAACACCAGTTTTTGAATTTCACCTGGTAATTCCTACAAACCCATAACTCTGGTAATAGTTTTAGAAAGATGTCCAGTTTTGATTTAAATATTTCAAGGGATGGAGAATCCATCATATAGCCATGGTAATTTGTTCCAATGGATAATTACATCCACTGTTAAAAATATGTTCCTTATTTCCTTTCTGTATTAATATAGCTTCAGCTTCCCACTACTGATCTCTATTTTTTCCTTTATCTTCTAGAATTAAAAGGGCTGGTCTACACAGATAATTACAGATAGTGATTAAGTGTATTTCACAAGACCAAAAAAATAAGCTACTTTCTAACCTAAGTCTCAAAGGCTTCCCCTTTCCAGTATGAAGCGGGAGTAAATACTGAATGGAATTACTGTGAAGCAAGAAAGATCAAACTTTTCTCTCAGGTGATTTTACTTTTATAGTCAGAAACAAGGCATCTAATCCATAAGGATCTATATTAAAATCAACAGTTTTATTATGCAGTATTTTCAATTATATTTCCACATCTCCCACAATCTTGCAAAAAGATTTGGTGTAGATTGGACAGTCAGTCCTGGCTCCAAATTTTCTGCATTTCAGTCAGAGTCCCAATATCACTTTAATAGGATCTTTAGGCCAGCAGCAATTGCTTTTGAGATCCTGACTTCAGAATGAGAGCAACTACTCACTGCTACCCCACAAGACACAGTAGCTTCTCCAGGTGACATTTACTTGAAGCCAGACTGAATCCTAGGGGACAATTACAGTGTTGTCTTATAGCCTGTATCACTCAGTTCAGTGGGATTGAACAGGATGTACATCGGTGCAAAACTTGGCCTGCAAGTACTGAACTTATGCAGTGGGCGAGGAAGTAGAAGGGACGGCGCCTTTAACAAATTACATTTTTGCCCGACTAACCATTTATAGTAAAATTAATGAATGGCATTTCATTTTTCAGCTTAGATTCTCTTCATAACCATCATGATAAAAACACATGTTTTGTAGTCTACAATCTTTTCTGGCACGGCTGATACATTTTGCTTAGCTTACTGATTTATTGTCTTGATGATCTTTTCTTTTGCCTTAGCAGTTCAAGATGTCTCTTGTGGCATTGCTCTTGTCAACCTGATACCTGAGGAGAATTCATTCCTCTGTAGCCACTACCAAAATGTAGCATCAATGATAATTTAATGGTTAGTAATATATACCTAAGCCTTGCAGTCCAGATCGGGTGACATTCACATGAAACGTTAGTCCCAAAACTAGGTCCCTAAATCCCTGTGTAATTACAGCTATCAATATGCTTAGTGCATATGTATACACCATCTCCTAAATAAAAACTTCCAGTGTTCAGTTTGATCCTTTGCACCCAGATTTGCAGCTGCTGTGTGCTAAAGCGTAAAGACCAACCTCAGATACTGGGTGCAGGAACCCTAAGGTGTTTGGCTTAGCAGAATACAGTGGGCTCTTTCTGGTGTTATTTTGTTTAATTTAAAAAGTATATAAACTGCCCAAATGTAAAATATTATTTTTCTCACTGCTTATTTGGATAGCCTAAATTTCTTGCAGCTGAATTCTTTTTTTATTCCTAGTTAAGTTTCCCTTTGTTAGCAGTGCCAGATTTGCCAGTTAATACACTAAAACATCACAGCCTTATAGTCTGCGGATCAAGAACAGATCCTGGTGCTTCCTTTTGTCATTAAGTTCAACTACTAACAAAGTGCAACCAGTAAACCATGAGTAGACTGGATAAAAGTTCAATTTTAAAGTCATTAATCGGTTTACACCCCCTTCTGTGGCTTTTGCTTATGAAGGCAACTTCCTAAAAACTTTCACGATCTTCTCTTTGTGAAACCAAACATTTAGACATGTAGACTGGTTCCAAATCTGAAAGGATTCATTCATTTGTGGGGTTTGTTTCTATCTACCACACATCCACACACTGGTGTTGCTTTCTGCAGCACAAATCAATGTCCCACTACATTTCCAGTATTCCAGCTTTTCTGGCAAGGCAGGAATACAAACCATCTGCTTTTTGGAGAGAAAGGCGAGGGCTCTGCCTAGCATCACTTCCCTGCGGACAATCAGGCTCATGCCAAGTTATCGAGGGGGCAGGAGGGAAACCTGTGCTCCTGCCTGGAGCCCTCACATGCCAAGTTGCAGCCTGGAATTTTTACAGCTCCATTCTGAACCTCTGACAAGAAGGGTTTACAACAGAAATCTTGCCAGACCCTTAACTATAGCGACGCCACTATAATATTTATAAGTACATTATACTCTTTCCAAACATATGTGCTTATTACTTATGTCTCCGCTCCTGCCTCTCTTCTGGGGGACTTTTCTGTATAAACAAAACAGATTCTCTTGCTTATACTTAGAAAATCTAATTGCTCTGCGTCTCTAGCTGTTATGCAAAAGCCCAAATAGCCAAAAGATTCTTTCAGTGCATTTACACAGCAGTGAGTCTCTACCAAAAAAAAAAAAAAAAAAAAAAAAAAAAGCCATAAACTTCCTTTAAACTTCCTTTTCCACTTTGCTCTTCTTTGCTTTCATAAATCTGTCCGTTTCTACTCATGTTTGGACAAGATTCTTCTTAAAAAAAAAATAAAAATAAAAAAATAAAAATGCAATTTTGATGTGGAGGCCATCAGTTATGCAGCCCAGCTTTACAAGAGCTGACAATTCTGTCCCTTTAAGTAAACAGAGGAGCAGAAAAGATACACAAACAAAAAGACCACTTGCAGGGCTGAAGGCTTGTCTGCTCCAGCAGAAGCAGGTTCCCAGGGAAAGTGATTGCTTAATCGTAATAGGGAGTGACAGGGATTTCCTAGCTTTTCCACGAACATCTCAAAGCAGTTCGGTCCTGGGCCCAGATTTGCCCACTTCTGCTGATGAGTTAGGCAGATGTGGCCTGCAGGTGAGAAACTGCTGGAAAGTCGCTAACTCAAAGCAACACAATTTCCTCTGCACAAGGTTTGAGGTGGATCCAAAGTCACCAGAGCTCTTAGTGAATATGGCGTGGGATGTTCTTAGCTGCTTTTGGTATATTTTTTATCAAGGGTTCAGGTTTGGATACCAAAGCCAAACTAAGGAATAGTACTAGAGTGGCTTCAAGTAAGCTTAAATCAAAACAAAATAGGATTTGAATCTGAAATAGTAGAATTTTACTGAAACCATGTGACTCTTAATTTTCTCATGACATTTTATCCACGTGTCAAACAGCAGTCAAGATAGGCTTCTTCCAACTTTAAAACAATAAGAAATCAACTGTAAAGATACAGATCTGTAGCCTGATTCTAGCCGGGAATGCTGGGGAAGATTCTCACTTTAGCTGCCTTTTTAAGCAATATTTATTTTTTATTTGTTTTGTTGCTTTGGGTAGTAGTATTTGTTTTAATGATCAGATAATTCAGAATTTAAACCACTTGAAATTGTGGTATGTATGTAGCTTGTATAAAGAAGCTGTTTCAGGAAGAAGAAAATAGACTTTTAAGAGAGTAGTACCTAGAGCACAGCTTATATAATAATTTACAGTAAATTGTCTCCTGCCTTGGACTTCACAGAAAACTGCATCTCTAGTCTGTCTGATGATGATGTAGTCTCTCTTATCAGGACACAGAACAGGACAAATACATACTGATCAGCATTTTTCTTCTACATATCTTCTGTAGTTATAAACAGCTCATAAAAACAGTGGAATAACTTCTTCAAAGAAGAAGCTACTATCACATGACCAAAGCTCTCAAAAATATTATTTTTTGTTTCACTTTATTCTTTCTTAGCTTTTGTATTCTGAAATACAGGGCTTAGTTTTTGATGTGTGAGCTCTTCTATCTGCACATATATAATATGTTGTGGCTGCAGGAAGAGTGGGGAAATTAGATCCCCTATTTGTGGAAAAGCTAGGATTAATCTATCCTTAACTTATATGATGAGTTGTTTGAATGACTGCTCTGATCACAACAGTGAGAAAACAATGGGATGTCGGATGAGACTGCATGTTTCTAATCCTGATAATTCTGGGGACATGAAGACAAAATTACTTTGGGGGGTGATTTATATATATATCTCTTACGTCCCCAGTTTATATAATATATATATATGACAGAAGAGCAAGTAAAACCCATATATGGGATGAATTGTATTAAGGTTGCTCTGAAAATATATGAGACATTATTTCTCTCTCAAAATATTTGGATTAAATTATGGGGATTGGCCTAAGTGGAACCTCCAGCAAAACACTGCTAAACTCAGCCCCTGGAGCTGAAACCTGGCATTGTCCATAGGTGTGAATTTCATTTTCTGAAAATATTTCTAATGAATCCTGATTCTTTTGAATAGGAGTTAAACACCACACTGAAATCATAAGGTGTAGATATAAAATCTAATAAATTGTGTTATTTTTCCCTTATTTTTGGCATGGATTTTGTCAGAGCACTTTAGCCTTGGATGAACTGTACCCAGACAATCGAAATTGGGAAGTCAGGAAATTCAGAGACTATTAAGAAAAAGAGGCCGAGGGGAAAAAAGCGTACGAATAGTCTTGATGACAAGGAACAAATCTCATTAAGAAGAAACCCACATGAGGAAAACCAGTTTTTACTTTGCTGTTTTAATGGACAAAGTCAGCAATATAAAGCAACCAGGTCATCCATCTATTCCTGCAGGAAAACCACTGGAGCCTTCAATATCATAGTGTCAGCTGCTTTTCTATAGCCTGACCTCATGAGCAAAGCAGTGTGAACTCTGTTAAAAAAGATTCCTTTGGGTTCAGTAAGACTGCCTCCTGTTTTTAAGTTTTCTCTATGTGTATGTGCATATTGTGACACCTGCAGTCTGATAGAGTTGTTATTGCTCTAGCTATGCAAACTAATTTAGGCATCCTGGCTTTTTTTAGTCATGCTTAAGTGGCTGATTTTAACCTTTGAAAACAGGAAATAAGTGCTATAATTTTAAAGAAATAATCTGGCAATCAACCCATTAAGAACAAGATTTTTTTTTTTTTTTTTTTTTGAGTCATGAGCTTAAAATTGGAAGCACTCAAACAAAACTTTCCTTAACTAACCCCTGACTCTACTTAGTGCAGTAAGGAAGTGAAGGAGGAGCATGACTTAAATGGACTGAATCAGAAAATAATAAAAGAAAAACAATGCTATTCTCTGGAGAAAAAGAGTGTCATGATGAAAAATCAGTTTATTCTCAGTTAGAATAAATTGTGAAAGAAAGCACAAGAAGATAATTTTCAAAGGAACTGCTCTCATAAAAAAAAAAAAAAAAAAAAAAAAATGAAGCACGTGTCATGGGGATAAATTTTAAAAGGAAACAATAATTTAAACACCATTCCCTTTCCCAGAACCTTTGAAGCAAATTTGTAACAGAAAAGTCAAATGCAGAGGTGTTTGGAAAAGAAGCAGTCAGATTCACCTAAAAGTGTTTTGGTCACATTGTGTTTTCCCTCATTTTAATTATTTATTTTGATTAATAACCAACACGCATTCAGTTGCAGACAAATCTAAGCTGTTAAGTCAAATTTGTGAAATGAAAGTAGCCAGCTAGGGGAACACTGAACTGAGAGAAGACTCTCTCAACCTTCCCAGTGCCCCAGAGCTCTGCTTCTAAAGCCTGTAAGTACGACACAACTGTAACTGAAGGATCAGTGGGAACCAGAGATGCACAGTTTTGGTGCTAGGCATTAGAAGACAAAACCAAGTTCAGGCAAATCTCACTCCTGAGAAACTGAACTCCCATTTTTTGAGAGCCGAGATGACAGATATGCAGGCAGCTATGTAAATCCTTGACTTGGCTAGTCAACAATGACATTAGGAAGTTCCCAGGATCCCAGTGGAGGGATACTGCCATGCCCTTTTGTGCTTTAGACTAGGAGAACCTAATTTGACTCCTATAACTGGAATTTTTGAATTTGGGTTTGCTTTACAGCTTACTTGCTGAAGACAAAGCACAGATTGCTCTAAGCTCCTACCTACATTCAGGAGTTGCTCACCTGACCAAGTGTATTTTTGCATACAGTATCTCCTCAGTAGTGTTTGCCAGTCATTTTGTCCTATGCCACTGATATGAGAACAAACTGCATGACAATGGGCCTAATCCTAAAACAGTGAATATTTCCCCTCCCCATTCTGAATGTTTACAAGCATTTTTTGTTGTCAAAACAATATTCTTACAAACCAGTGACTGTGCTGGGGTATTTCAGTCTAAGCATGTGGCTAGATATATAGAGAAACACTCAGAAAACAACTTAAACAAATAAACAGCCCCACTCTTGAACTTTACGCTCACAGTGATCTCTGTCATCATAAATCACACTTAGTGTTTGACTTAGAAGCCTTAAAGGAGGGGGGCTAGAGGGGAGCGCAGGGAAAAAAAAAAAAAAGTCACCCTCTGTTCAAACAAGCTGACAACTTCTTGCTTAAACATGAAGCATAGGAAGGGCCTGATCCAATGTTGAGGAGCACTGATCTTGTGAGGAGACAGACCTTGTGTCTTTGGCAGAAACATTACCACAGGAGCATGGAAAACATTCATAGGTTTTTGCTAAAAGCCCCAGAATCCCTCCAGAGAAGAATCTACAAACCAGCATGATGTCTCTGGTTTTGTATTAGCTGTTCAGAGTCTATTTTCATTTATCAAATGATCAAAACACAGTCCAGCTCCCAAGAAAGACAGCTTCTGTATTAAGATATAGAAGGGTTTATGGAACGAGATCATTTCAGAAGGCCTTCAAGGGAGGTTGGGTAAGGAGCTTATAAATTATTTTTTCAAGTAATTCTCTTATTTCTCCTAAAATGAGTCATCTATGGTGACAAATCCATCCAGAAAAGTTGAGGTAGTCTCTGTTGTCAACATGCATTGTTTTCTTTATTCTGCCATGACACCAGACTGTTCTAGATTTATATAAACATTAATGGAGTCAATCACATGATCTTCTTTGAGAATGCTGAGGAAGAAAAGATGGCTGTTGGAGAAGTCATGTGGGGAAGGAGGTGGGGGCAAGAAAAACTGATCTTTGCTGTTAGCAAAGCTTGTTTTTTTTTTTTTCCTCATTGTCAAATGGTGCTGTTTAGGTGATGAAAAACAGCTGGGCCTTTAAACATTTGATGAAGCAATAAGGTCCACATGCTGAAGTCTAACATGAAGCAAAGGTGTTAATTACTGGCTTGTAGGGAAAAAAAAAAAAAAAAAAAAAAAGCTCCACCTGCACATTATAACTTCTGAACCTTTGTTTTCCCAGGAACAGGAAAACTATAATTTAAACAACCTGTCCCCTTCATCGATCTTTTATGAGGGAAAATTTGAATTTTAAGGCAGATTATGACCGTGAGTGACAGAGAGAGCTATGCAACCAGTTTTGCACATTGAACTGATTTAAGAATCAAACAGCTTCTAGACAGAGAGATTAGCTAACACTTAGTGTGGGACCGGCCTTCATTATTGCTTCAACCTAGACAAAAATAGATCCTGAAAATCTTCAGCATGCTGTAAACAAAATCACCAGCATCAGCAGATGGGCCTGATTTCCAGCTGCTGTGGGTCAGCCATGGATTCTGATGTCAGGTTGTGGCCTTTTGTATCTGATAACTTGCTCCTGCCAGTGGAGCTCATTGGAGCTGATATGCAAGGATTGACCTGTTTGCTTTATCTAACAGTGTCCAAACAACATATGCTTGCAGGGGAAGCTACAGAAGCCATGGAGGTGGAGTGCTTCCCTCTCCATCCTTACTGTTACATCCATGGCACCCCACGTGATGTTTCCAATGATACTAATGTAGTGTGATTAAACAGTGAGTGAAATGATAGCCTGTTGCCTTCCTCACCCTGGCTTCCTTCCACACCGTCCTATTTCCTTTCCTCGACTACCTTCTCTCGCCTTCCTTGAACTTTGTTTCAAGACAGATTTTCACCACTAATCCTTCATCATTTATTTTTTCTTCTCAGAACTGCATGCACCACAGGGATGTAGGTCTGGATGTAACAGGGATGTAGGTGAAGGCATGGGGCCAAATGGCTGCGGATATAGCCCTGCCTCTGTGTTAGTTCTGGGAGGAAAGGTGAGATTGCCTCTGGCCAGTGAGCAGTCAGTGGCACTACAGCATCTTGCTCCTGTTTTTGATACACTTTCACTCAGCAGCTCTATGTGGTAGGGAAAACAGCAGAGAAAACATCTTCATAGGATGTGTCTGTCCAAAATCAGCAGAGCAAAGCTTTCCTTGTCAGCTTGTACAGAGCTTCCTGTTTTGATGCATGATTCCCTGATTGCTACTTAATCCAAGTTTGGCTTTAAAAGATTACAAAATACATTTTTGGCAACAGCTTTCTGAGATTCTTAGCAAACAAAATTTGGGGGGGAAGATGTCGAATTCTAATAGAGCTCTTCAGGAGAAATGTTTTCTAACTACAGCTACTATGAGCACTACTACATTTAAGCATTGTTGTTGCATGTAAATGCATATGAGATAAAACTGATACACATTTTTTCTATAAATTATTTATTAGCACTGTTGTTACCAAAAAGACTACCACCCTATGAGACCATGTGACCCCTGACAAGATTAGACATGAGGCCCAAGCTGAAACAGCAGAGCTCTTGAATTTGATTCAAAGGATTGTGTCCTTTCACAGCTGCAACTGCAATAGTAGGAGACTTGAAAGTAACAAGTGCCGTCAGACAATCTCTCAGGTACAATTAACTTTGAGAGAATTATAAAATGCAATATTTTAAGCTGAAGGGATGGTACAGAACAGATCTCTTCACGGTCTTCTGTATGCAGGCATGAAACTAGAAGAAAATTTAAGATTTTCAGGAGATATAAAAATTAAAAATAAATTTATGTGACACAACCCTAATAATTTGGGGAATATGGAAATATACAGCATTAGAACACTACCCCAGAATTTCTGGTTACACTAGAAGTTTCATCTAGTTGGTATTATTTTCAACCTGAAGGTTGTATTTATTTTTTTTTCTTAATACATTTTTGGTTTTTAAAGAGGTGTGCCATAACGTAGAAGTCTCTTTGATGCTCCTGAATGTGTGGATAAGATCATTCTGCAAAACGAATGGACGAACCAGCAATGGACATGCTTTGGACCCAGCATACTGTTCTCCTTGCATATATGCACAGAAAGATACCACTAGACATAAAAAAAATTCAAGATCAGTAGCTTCTTCATTTTGTAGGCTTGCAAAGTACATCGTATATTCTGCATATTGCTGTAATCCAAGTAAGGGGTGCTTTTTAATCAATTACCAAGATCTCAGCAGATTTCTCAGAAACACAGCAGTGACAAACAGACCTCTGATTACAGCTACTCTATTAAAAGTTTTGGAAAGGGAAGGTTTCATGTCCTGGCTTCCTCATGCTCCAAATAATGTTTAGGGCATGTAGTAAAAATCTAAACACCATCCATACATATGATTCTTACAATTTACGTTCAGTCAAATATTGAAAAAAAAAATGCTGGTACATCACATTTTATTAATTTTCATTTCTTACTCAAACTGTTTCTTTGTAGTACACTCTACTAGGTTAGATCTAGTAGAAATATGGATACATAACCATACCAATATTCGTAGAAATCAAGAAACATCCCACCTAGATATCCACAGGCAAACTTTTTTGGTTTTGAATTTTTTGTTGTTTGTTTTTTTGTTTGTTTGTTTGTTAAGAGGAAAAAAAAAAAAAAAAAAACAAAAACAGACTACTGATTCCTGCAAAGGCATAAGGCACAAGCCTGAAATAAAACAGGAATAAGTTAGCAAAGGTTTGGATAAATTTCAGCTGTAAAATTTTTGCACCTTATGCACTGAGATGCTAGACCATGTAAGATTGTATGATGCACAAAACTTAAAACATGTCACAAACTGACTAATTAAATCTTGGAACCACTGATAGATATCATTGTAAAGATGTCTCTGAGGCGTAACAAAAGAAGACTTGGAAGGGACTACCACAGTGTCCATCTTTAAAAAGGAGTTAGAAGAGGAACAAAGAAATTTTTACATTACCACTCTAACTTGCCAAAGAAATGTTAGAACAAATAATCAACAAACCATCTGTAAATACCTAGAAAATAAACAACACGATAAGCACGAGCCAGTTTACATTTGCCAGAACAAACTGTGCTAAACCATAGTAATTCCTACAACCACATAACAGAACTTGCGGATAAAGAAGTCATAGTTGTTGTATAGCTCATCCTTAGAAATGTACCAGACAGTATGATGTGATGTGCTCCAGAGAAAACTGTGCAGTGTGGACTAGGTGAAAGGAAAAATATAATTCCCTTTTCAGAAGGGACCAATCAATGGCTAAAGGGTCTTTCCTACATTAAGTATAACTCAGTATTTTCATTAATAATTCAGGAAGAAAAAAAAATGTATGTTTATCAAATATCAAAAACAAGGCGTTTTCCAAATTTGATGAGTGAGCTGGACTCTTAATGTACTGAAGGACAGAAAAGATCCTCCTACACTGGTGTTAACAATCAGAAAGCTGTAGGATGCTGATCACAGAAGTAAGGACTATTTACACAGGAATAAATTGCTGCATGAACAACAGTTAGAGAGAACTGGTACCATAGAAGTATTTAGATAGGAAGGAAGCTAGGGATTATAAAATAGATTACAGTGTCATAGATTACAGTGACATTTGAACAATGTCATAATATTGTTCAAACAACAAAAAAAAAAAGTTGCCTGAAAAACACTTACAGTATGCAAGAAAGAAGATTCTCCTTCTTCCACGTTAACAGCCTGCAGGGCCTCAGCTACAGTATTTTGGGAAAAATGTTGAGCATTGAATTCTCCAGAGAATTACACATTAAAGGTCTAGATAATATGCCTTAGAGACTGAAAGATTTGAGGTTGTTTGGTTACTAAAGAGAGAATGGAAGGAACATGCTAAACATCCTAAAATGTATAAAAGAAGGCTGCAAAGAAAAAAGGTTTTCTACGCCCTTGGTCTATTAATGACAAGATTAATGGAAAGATTTAAATTAGACATTAGCAAAGGTTTCCCAATAGTATCAACAGTGAAGCTCTGGAGTAAACACTTGATAAGGCTGTGGCCTGTTCATCACAAGAGGCTTTTAAAAATGATCGGACAAATATGTGTGAGACATGATACTGATGTGGTTGATACTATCCTTCCTTATCCATTATTTTGAGGTCCTCTTTATGCCTGTGATTCTATGAAACCACAGTCCACAGAAAACTAGCAACCACTGTCATGGTCTCTAGACCCCTATGAAACAGTGAATCTCTGTAATATAGTCCTCAAATAAAAGCTTAATGGTAAGGGCTGACAGTGGTCCACAAAAATGTGAGGTTTGGCAGAGGTCAGTTAGCTCAAAAAGCTCGGAGATACTGGCACAGGCCTTCCCTTGAAGTCTGAACTCACTTTACATCCCACCTTTATTCAGCCAGAATCTCACTGAAATATGGGAGGAGAGGAAAAAAAAAAAAAAAAAAAAAAAACACTCCTCCTCCCCCCTCTTTAAAAAAAAAAATAAAAATACATGGAAACCAAGAAATTCTCCCATTTTTGCAAGCAGTACTTTTTTTTTTTCTTCCTTTTTCACACAGCTAAGGTGGAGTAACTTTAACCACCCAAGATGTATAATTATCACCCTGAAATGCACTGCCTGGAACATATTATTGCTGTCATGAAATGGAATTTATACACAGTAAGGAAACAGTTAGCCCCACAGATTTACTGGACATTATCGGCAGGGCTATGATATCAAGGGCAGCCAATCATACAGCTCCAAGTGAGCTCAGCACTCACAAACCATTCTGCGCTTGTAAGTACTTATTACCAATAAAACAAATGTTATGACTGTGTATTTTTAGGTAGTCCAGTTGATTTGTCAACCAGTCTGTTGTTCACTGTGTGGCATGATGAGGCTAACTCAGAGAACTTGAAGACAAGGTGTTTTCTTACACGATTTTGGTATTGCATTTCAGGAGCTGCTTTATTGCAGTACTGCTGAAGCAGAAGGCTACACGTGGAACAAAAACATTACAAACGATCATTTCTGCTGACAGAGAGAGAATCCTTACACTGCTTCAGCACTTATGGGTGTCAAACTACAGCTGTACTCAAAGAAAAGGAAAGAACTACTGGACATTCCTGCTGCAGCCCCAACCACAGCAAGCCCTAACAGGCAGGCAGAAGTTATGAGTGTCTCTGTAACACTTACATGGGTCCAATGAAGGCACTCTGAGAAGTAACTCAGAAAGACTCCAGCTCACTAGCACCAGACAGACCTCACTACGCATTAGGATCTGGCTAGGTTTTAGAGCCATGACACATTTTGGCAGGTTGGCATCCGGCAGTTCAAATGCACCTGCTTACAATTAGTTACAAGAAATTCCATATAAAATACCTCATTGCTTGGATCAGGGTACCTTGTCCACATATTCATATTTTAACCCTTTCAGTTTTCTAGCTTTATTAAAGGCTATCCACAGAGGTTTTCTTTAACTTTGCTTGACCTTTTCTTTGTCAGGGTTTCCCTTTTAAGAGTTCAGTTAAGGACCTGATAATGAGGACAAAACAAATAAGCCCACTAACAGCAGTACAGGACACTGAATTGGACTGTCTGAGGACAATTAAAGAAAACGTAGCCAACTGAATATTCTCTGCAATTCTGAGCAGAAATGGATTAACTCCTAATATGGAGTTAATACTCTTCCAAAACATACAATAGCATTTCCTCATACTGCTAATTATGACAATAAAAAACCTGCATTTGGAGAGGAAATGAAGAAACACCAAAATCACCTGGTCACCCAATACACGTGTGTTATTGAGCTATAAAATTCCAGTTTTGGAGTTGGCTAACATGTTTTGCTGTTACACTGATATTTTTAGTGCCTCACAGTATGAACAATGTGAAGAGTGACAGAATGCCTACTTTACATACTATTGTGGGGAAGAGGGATTTTTATTGGGATGAAATAATGAGCAATCAAATAAGCATGTTCTAATTGTAGCTAATAAATAGTCACAAAATCCTGTTAACTCCAACAGCCTGGGACAAAAATTTCTTTATTTCAGGAAAATAAGAAGTAAATTAATTTGGGATAGGATGCACCTGGAGGAAGTTTAGATCTAATTGTCGGCCCAAACTAAATGTGAAAGATGTCTGGATCCAGTTGCGTATTCATATTCCATCTTACTTCTATCTCTATAATGTGATGGAATGGGAAAAACCAAATTGCAGATCCAAGGATACAGATTATTTCAAGGATAAATATAAAACCTTTCTTCTTTGTTGAAACATAGAAGAACCTAGCAGTCAACAAGGCATAAAGTGTATATAAACATAGACATCTGAAATTTAACTCCTTTCATTCACGTTCTACTTCTTTTGACAACACTAACTTACATCCCTAATTTCATTATTCTCTCAAATGGAAGGAAAGTAATGCTCGATGATGTTGCAGCTTTATAACAGCTAGAGATGCTGAATAATGATAGGCTGCTGATAGCAGCCATTCAAAAAAGTCTGCATCTTGACTAACAATGGGTAAGGAAATTCATTATCACAAAAGCATTTTTTCTGTTCTTCCATACTTTTTATTTCTTATCTGGGGCTTCAGTTAAAATGCAAAAATACATTAAATGACATTTTAATTGAAAAAAAAAAAAAAAAGAAAGAAAGAAAAGAAAAAACAACATTTAAATGACATTTAAATTGAATGGACATTTAGAATTTAATATGTTAACAATGATGCCAGCTCTTTCTTGTAAAATCATGAAATTAACCCTAAGCTATATTGCAGTAATTTATTTATTTTATTTGAATCATTACGGTCAAAATAATATGGTGTGTTTATCCTCCCCTACTCTAGCTGGCAACTCTCCTGCTTCCTTTCGCTAACCAGAGGGGAAGGTGAGAGGCTGCTTTGCATTGTCTGGCAGGGGACGTTTGTCTCCTGGGAGAGAAAATGCCTTCCTACAGACTACAAAAAAGTCTTGGTAGACAGGATATACAGCACACTCCATGTAAACTTCATTTTGATGTAATTAAGTGAGACTCACGAGGCACATCACTTTATGTGTTACTAAGTTTGCTCTGGCATACTCCAAGGACCTAAGCCCATCTGGGGCCAGAGAGCAAGGAAAAGGCTGAAGACTGCAGATTTCCGAGTGCAAAACCACCTGGTAGATTTTGGATGTTTAAACCAAATTGTCCCATGTAAAGGGCACAGACTGTTTTAGGCCATGCAGATCTCAATGGTACCAGTATTACAGAAACTGATATATTTAAATAGGTATTGATAGAACTGTAGAGTAACATTTAAGGAGGACTGAAAAGGATACAGGCTGATCCCTTTCAGTCTTATACAGTAAAAAAAAATTGAGTTAATCCAGAAATATGACACTTCAGAAAATTTTCAATCTAGGATAAAATATATATATATATATCAATATTGCATTGTACCAGAGGAAAGGAACTGTACAACCGTCTCCTTCTCTAAATCGGTTCAACCTTGCATATTGTCAAAGTAATACAATCAAAATATTTTTTAATATCTAGTCCAAAAAAAGCCTGATTCAGTTAGAACAAGTCAATGTTCTCATCAAATTCAGTAGGAGTTGTAGAGCTTGACAAAATGGGCACAGGCTTCTGCCTTGAAGTAATTTAGCTATAGAAAATACAGAAGACTTATCTTGTCACCAGTCTCTTTGTGTACTTCTGTCTCATTTTCAGTAACTGAGGTAAGGCAATTTAAAAAAAATGAGAGGAAAAAGCAACAGAAAATCTCCGAGGTTGTATTAAAGACTTTAACGAACAGGGTTCAACAAACAGTTTGCTACTCCAGCACAGATTTATGCCAATAAAAGCCAACTTGGGTCTTCAGTATAAATCAATTCTCCTTATATTTAGCTAGGCTTAGAGGATTCAGTATCATAATCACATGATTCTAATAGCTGAAAGGATGGAATCTATAACTTGTATTTCTCTCCCTATAATTCTTGTTGACTTGACATAGTACCACTCCCTTCTTACATTTTGTTATTTCCCCAAAGCTTGAAATTCTAGTGAGAGCTGTAACAGCATCTCAATCCAACAGCTTTCTGATTGCTCCCTCTTCATATAACGATTTCCCTGAGTTCTGTGCTTCCTTGACAGCTCTTTCTCATTACAGAGCTCTACTTCATTACTCAATATCCTATCCTATATTGTCCCTAAATGGAGAGATTTCCCCCACTCCAAGTCTCAGTAGGAGTCCATGACTCATTTTTATACTCTCTCCCCAGGAGCCATCAGTTTCCCAGGTGCATTTCATAAGGGATAGAGCAAATGGTTGCTTAGGCAGAAACATCTTTCAGGTGAATGCGCATCAAGGCAGCAGACAAGCAGCATGCAGGAACCAGATTTACTTGCTTACCTTTCCCATTGTTTACTTATTCCCAAATCTAATTCCCTTCACAGGCTGTATCACCAATTCCTCTTGTTTTTCACAGTTGGCCTCTGCTTTACTATATCCTTTTCCCCCTTAATTTTAGCATGCTTAGGAGAAGCAAATCACCCAAAGAAATTCCTAGGGGAAAGTCCTGATGCAGCTATTAAGTACATAAAGAGGTGCTTGTTTGCTCAGCTTATTAAGGGGGTAGAAACTGTGCCAAGCTATAAAGAGCAGGAGTGTTACTACTTGATTATGGACAGCTGCTTCACACTGTTACAAAAGTCAGTGTTGCTGAATATTTGAGTTATGGCCATATTTTCATGATGATTCTATAGATGTTTGTGAAAAACTCCAAAGCAACAGCTTAACAAATGGTATTTACCATCCTTCTTTTTCCATAAGAGTTGTTATTCTGTTTGTATAGGTGCTTTCCTTATAACAGCCACAGTACACAAAGTGGGGATAAGCAGCTGCATTTTCTCACTTTAAATTCCCTTTTTACTTGTGCTGTGGTATCAAGATTCTGACTTCCATGCCCGGTGGCTCCTCTGATCTCTTTTTCATTGGTAGCAAGAGCCTTTGCATTCAATTCCTACTGTATCAGAGGGATTTTCAGTGGTGCCTGATTTCCTCTTATCTGTTTTTGTGGATCTTCACAAAAACAGTTTTTAGATCAACACGTGATGACTCTGTTTTCCCATCAAATTACCTTGGTATTAGAAAGGAGAGATGGAGCTCCAAAAGGAGCAAAAAGTACTTGGACAATTTCTTAGCCTATAAAATCAAATAAATGTAAATATCTACACTACATTCTCACAGTAGCTGAACTCACAGGGATACACAGGAACTTGTACTACAAGCTGAGAAGGCAGTAATCTCTGTGATTCTACCTGAAACCACTGGAAATATCACAAACTTCTCCAGGTCTTATGGATGGCTCCTGAAAGGTACAAGGCTTTGCAGAGGCGCTAAAGAGGAAACCACAAACAAAAAGGAAAGGAGGTTCTTTGTAAGAACAGCTGGAGAAAGAGAAAGCCTTTTGCTGCATCAGGAAGGCTGTGCTGGCTGCCTGAAGCCCTCTCC
This sequence comes from Anas platyrhynchos, assembly GCF_047663525.1. Taxonomy (NCBI): domain Eukaryota; kingdom Metazoa; phylum Chordata; class Aves; order Anseriformes; family Anatidae; genus Anas; species Anas platyrhynchos. Next base: position 46,675,804 of record NC_092588.1, on the reverse strand, counting down.
TAGGAGCCTGCACAGGTGCTGGGTTGCAGGCTGATGGCACGCGTGATGGATCACACACTGCAGCCGGTGCTCAGTGGTGACCTCCAGGTGGAAGCCCCACTGATGCCGGAGGTCCTGCACAGCCACCAGAGCACACAGGGAAAGAAGATGGATGGGATGTGTCTCATTGGAGGTGTGAGGTATGTAGTATTCCCACAGACATGCACAGGCCATGCTGGTCTGTCAAAACCCGGGTGGAGCATGGCTCTTTTATTCTGCAGGTTTATTTATAAAGCACTTTAGGAAGGAGGTTAGCATTATTCCTTGTATTTCACATCTTGACTAAGATCAAACAGAAGACGTGTAGCAAGGCCTGGCATTGGTGCCAGCTCCAGCCTGCTGCCTACGAACGGCTTTGGTACAGATTTATCCATTCCGGTCTGTCATGTATAACAGACATTTTACATGCAACCTTTCCTAACAACATTTCTTTCTATTATTATTATTATTCCTCTTAAAATAATCCTGCCATTAAAACACAAGTGAATTCACAGGCATAAAACTCCATTTAAATAACATTATATTGACAGAACCTGACACAAAGCCTGGAAATTCAGAGTTATCGTTGGCATTCCCTGCTGAACTTGAGTCCCTGTGCCTTTTATTTTCCACATGAGCATTAGTGTCAGTCTTAAGTGCAGATTTCCTGACTTTTTCAGCCTGTGTCACAACCTTCACTTTATTTAAACACAGAATTTTTCCTGCAAATATCCACTGAACAGGTCACCAGAATTACAGTGTCATTTTTCTGCTTCTAAAGTAAGATCTGGCATATAAACTGAGAAACAATTCAGATCTTGATCCAAAGGCCTAACCTAGCCTGGTCCTAAATTTTCTGGATTTATGAACACACAAAAAATGATGGGCTGTGCATTTCCTTAAAAAGAAAAAAAAAAAAAAAACTTTCTTGAAGAAGAAATTCAAAAATAAGCAAAAGGTCCTCTCACATTGCCTTGCTCTGCTTTTGCAAAGGCAGGAAGTGCAGACAGTTCATTCACAGTCATATATCTAAGTAAATGCTGTTTATCAGATAACCCCCCTGGAATAGCTGCCAGGACTTCTATCAGTGTGCTGAATTCTTGGCCATGCTGAGCTAGCTCGGCAATTCCAGCTCCTGGCGCACAAAAAGGGAGACGGAGAGTCAATATGCAAATATGGCCATGGAGTAATTTGTATAGGAATAAAAGGAAAAGAGGAAAAAAGAAAAATTAATTTTACAGTCAACATGCCATGCTCTCCCCTGCTGTTTGATAGGCATACATGTATCTTGTTCAGGTATACGGCGTTATGTGCCCCTGGCATGTGCCTGAATGATATACTGGAAGCATAAGAAGTTTGATGCAAGCAGACCTATTTTAAGAGGTCAGGACTCAACTTGCATGTTCACGCTTGTGCACATGCACACAGTGTTGTACACCTCATGTAGAGGGGCTGAAGGATCACAAAGATGATACCAGCAAAGCACATACTGTTCCAGGAATGGAATTAATCCTCCAGCCTCTGAGGAACCTGGGGAAGACAGTAATGGGCATCCAGGCCAGAGGTTTGCTGTTTGGCCCTGGCAAGCCAAATCTGGCTCACAAGTGCAACAGAAATAGTCTGTTCACCAGCCCTATGACCTACTTCTAACACATCTGTAACGTCTCCTCTTTAGAGCTCCCTATTGCCAAATCCTCTAAGTTTGACATTTTGTCTGTATTCTACTGCTTACAAGTGCATATGTGCTGGGACCACTAAGCAGCACCTGCATAGGACTGAAGACATTTGCCGGGCATTGCTGCTTGTAGCTTGACTGAGCCCTGTCCCAAGTCTGGCCAGGGTTTGACCACCCAGGTCTAAATCATCTTCCACTAACACCACAGTGCAAATGCAGGGAAAAATTGTTCTCTTCAAATTATGCTGAATTCATTTTAAGCTTTTTACCTGCAATTACCTAAACACATGAGAATTCTCAAGCAGTTAAATGTGAATAGTCTTACCCAAACTTATACAGGGGCAGAGTTTGGGCCTTCTAGTATGTACATCAAGCATGCATACAGATTGTATTCGCACAGGTTGGATTCTCACAGGTTGCTTTTGTACAGATGGTTACAAGCAAGCAACACCTCCTTACAGCAATTATTTACCATGGCTGCTCACACTCTGTCATTACTGACAGACAGCAGGGTTGATATCTGTCTGTACTAAAGCCATTAAGTTAAAATTGACATTGTTCTGAGATGGTAAATTGCAACTTGTAGGAACAATCACTTAAATCAGCAATAAAAAAAATAAATAAATCTGATTCTGAGCTTTTCAAAAAACATAACTCTAAAAGTAGCTCAGTGGTGGAAGACTGGGAAGATTACGTTGTTCTTTGTCTCAGATATAGCTTGGTATTAAAAAAAAAAAAAAAAAACACACTAGATAAAGACTATTTCTATCACTTACGCAACTTATAAAGTCCGTATGAAAAACTACAGGATAGGGTCCAGTTCATATAATCCTCTTTAAGATAGAAAATAAGACAAGTCCTTATCACATACTTTACATATAAGATCACCATATACTGTGGCTCATTTAAGGCTTGTTAGTAAAGCTGCAATACTGAGATCAAAGCTGTACTCAAAAACATAATCTTCTTCTTTTAAGAAGAATCTGTAGATTACACAGTGTTTGCTGGGTGCACATAAACAACTGACTTCATGAAACCCAATTACTTAGCAGTCCTGAGATGATGCTCTAGTCTCATAAAGTTTGTCTTTGACAATTTGTTTTTATAGCAGAAAGCTAAAGTAACACATCCTTAGACCTGGTCACTGAATTGTCTATTTTCAGTTGAGAGTGATTTTGCCTGACACAAAAAACATTAAAATAAAATAATAAAATATATATATATATTTCAGGTGTTTTAAAATCAAAGAGAGACAAAAACACCCCAAAACATCCCAGATGAAGGACAGTGTAGACTCAGACTTATGCAATTCTACAATACCCCCCAGTGCAGGGATCCATGGGTTGGATTAACACATTCCAGAAGGCAAATAGGCCAAACACAGCTGGCAATTGTGAGAAGTTCAAGGGAACTATCAAATATAGCCAAAATCATGAATGTAGCTCATTTTTTTTGTGAGATCTCAAGTCTTTGTCTGGAGCAAATAAAGTCAAGGACCTTGGTGCATGACCCCCATATATTTAATGAGGAAGCAGGTATCTGATTACCTCTGTGGCGATGGGCTCTTCTCCAGGATGGTTAATATAGGATTTAATAACATTATTAACTTCATGGCTCTGTTAGTACTCAAGCACTACAGAAGTCTTTTTTTTTTTTTTCTGCCATATCTCTCTTTCCATTTTTTTAAGCAGTTAAAAAGGGTATAAGAGTGCCATACCATTAGCTGCCACTATTGCTTTTGCAGAGTGACTATGTAGGCATGCAAAGACTGAAAACAGGACACTGAACTCCTTTCCTTGTGCCAAGAACTCAAAGACAGAGCAAGCAAGAAAACAAAAAGTCAAACCCCACCTTGTTTTTCCAGGATGGCAGCACATGATGCTGAGTAAGCTCTTCCCACTTTGCACAAGAGCAGCTGGTGCTCACACACAGTGGGAAGAAACAGGTAGATTGTGGCAGGGGTGAGCCTCCTTACCTTGGAAACACTGCCCTAAAATGACATGTTGAGGTTTGAACATTTGTAAGGGCAGTGAAGCTGATGGCATGGAAGCAGATAACACTTGTCAGCTGAATTCAAGCCACCTGCAGAGACTGGGTGGGAGTGAAGCCTGTGCGCACCCAGACCTAGCTGCCCCCCAGCACCCACTCCACTCTGGCTCTCCTCCCATGCCTGGAGACCCATCAGTATCCAGTGAAGGAGACTCCAAGCCATAGGCTCTCAGCTGGAAAAGGAAAAAGTGGCAGAAGGCTTTTAATCTGCAGGATAGTCTTTTCCTCAATGCAAAATGTTTCAAAATCCAATTTCATGCTTTTGCAATTAGTAATCCACATGGAGAGCTTGTTCCTAAAATTACATCGGAAAGACTTAAGGACACAATGCATAAACATGCATGTTAGTACGTAGTGGCTGTACCCAAAAAGGTAAAAAAAAAAAAAAATCTCGAATCCAGAAACTTTGACATCACATGTATGCATAAGAGATTAAGTGAAATGCCAAAAGTAACAGTTTCAATTGGATTTCATTACTCTGTGATGAGGTTGTTCTCTGTTATTTTTGGTATAGCTCTTAATGAGATGAACAACCATGCCAGTCTAATAAGCATTTGCTTAAAAATCTTTATTTAATTTAGAAAAAAGTAACAATATAACAGAAAAACAAATTCATTCTGAAGAAACAGTGACCAAAAAGACTGGTTTACAAAGCAGAATGTTTCCTTTTGCGTTCACGTTCATGTGGATAACAGGGCTGTGTTGGTGACCTCCCTAATATTTCCTTTTTTTCCTTTTCTTTTTTTCCTCTGGATTTCCGTGAAGCATGAACTGTTCTTTTAATGGTCTGGAACTAGAAGTTTCAGGGGGTGGAGGTGAAGAAAATGGGAGAAAGGAAAAATAATTTCACACTTAATACCTGATAGGGTGGGTCATTTTTGCAGAATGGAATATGATTTTTTTTTAATTTCTTCGCTGAGTAAAATACATTTGTCCCATGTTCCTTACACCTCATTCAGCCATGAATGTCTCTTTTCTTCACGTACACTGCAGAAAGACGTCTTCACTTTGGAAAAGACTAAGTTAGACAAATAAGAAGGAGATTCTCCAAGCATGAAATTGGTTAGCAAAAATGACATATTTCATAACAGAAATGAAAAATCAAAAAGACTTCTCCATGTCTCTGCATGAATTCTTTGCCTAAATGAGTGCCACATGTCAGGGGTTCTCATAGAGAAAGAGGAATTTTTCTTTCCGAATTTCACATATGGTCCACAGTCTAAATCGGACGGAGATAAAAACATGACCAAATCATGAACAATTTCATTATGTGGTCTGTTAGGACATTAAGGTACCTGTTTATAGAAGAAGTAAACTTAAAAAAAAAAAAAGGCAGAAAATACACAATTTTATTGCCAGTAGGCCCAGTATTTGCTTTCTCATTGAGATTATTGGTGGTGACGTAGCACGTCATCATGATATTAGGTCCACTTCAGATGCTTTTCCACATGCTATAAGTGACACTTTAATATCCATATAAACAATTTGCTTTCAGGGCCTCAGAAACTTTGTCATTCTCAAATTTGTGAAAGATTTTTTGATGTATCAATGGGATGATGTTACTTTGTAAATGGAGGCCTTGGCTAGAGGACATCAAATGCAAAATATGGCAGGATTAGGTCCCAAGTCTCTGCTTATCTCCTTCAACTGCTCCTTCACAGTCTTGAAAGTTCTTGAAGGACATCCATCATTTTAAAAGAATTTTTAAAAATGGTAAAGAGGGCTTTTTTTTTAATCAATATTTGAGAAGCGGGGCTTTATAGCTAAGAACATATAACCTTAAAACCCTCGTTAATGGCATCAACAATTTTTGTCATATAAAATGAATTTTGATATTTCTTCAGAGCTTTCCATCTAAAAGGAAAACAAGCAAGCAAGCAAGCAAACAAACATGATTACCTCTTGTTTAATAAATTACTTTTTCTACTTACCCTGCCTTTCAGTCTTCCAGGAATAATTTGGCATGTGCTCGGGTGTCTGCTATAAATGGAGATTAATAAAGCTTATGTTTTAAAGGAGTTTAATAAAGTCCAGAACAAATTAAACCAGAAGTAGCACAACAAAACGCCTATTAATATTGCTACACTGGGGACCCCTTAAAGACACATAGCTTTGGTGTATTCCAAGTTCCATCTCACAGAGTACCTTGAACAGGATGTGGGTTGAGAAGGTTTCACAATATGCCTGGTTCTCAGTAAATCAGTTTTTAACTTTGGGGTTAGTTTTCACTGAAATTGTCAAATGATCATTGGTCCCAATTTGATTTCTAAAGCATTTTATTCTCTAATTGTGTGTGTTTTTCAGGGCATAAAATGACACACGCTGGGTTTTGTTTAATCTACTTTTACAAAGTCAGGTAGTAAGTTTAATTATTCTAATAATAACCCTCACCATTAGGAAATGTTTCTTCCCCAATATAGTATTTAGACCCCCTTGGACCACCCAAAATATTTCTTATTACCCTAAAAATATAATAGTACTTTCAAGTTAGTAATTTGTTACTTTGGGAGTCAAATAGAATATGATGTAGAATACAACCTTGGGATGAGAAAAAGGAGAAGATAAGTAGTAATTCAGCTATGCTCATTTTAAATATCTACTAATATTTAGGGCACTTCACTGAATTTGAGATGAAGAACAATTAATGCTGAGCTATTTAGCTGCCTAGTCTGTATTTTCAGAAATGTCAATACTGTTTCTAAATTTTAATTAAATTCCAAAAGAAAAATAAAATATTTTCTAATTATCAATAATCATTCACAGACATGAACAATCAGACAAAGTAAGCAAAGGCCAGTATGTTCATATCACATAGTTAATTTACTAACAGCAAAAAGTATCCTATGCGTTAGTCAGCTGGCTATTTGCAATTAGTTATCTCAGGCTAAATCCAGAGATGGGTGTAGGTATAGTGACTATACCTTTTGCCACAACTAACTTTTGGGTCCAGTGCTAACCCACCATGCTGGCAAATCTGAGTTGGCTGCCTTATGTCCCCTGGCTTCATGCAGGAATGTGGGCAGCACAGAGGACTCATGGGCCAGCAGACTTCTCCCCTCAACCCCAGTGCCAGTTAAAAGCACTGTATCAGGCTTCTTCATGAAACTGGTCTGTGGTTTCTTCCACTAAGCACCCATGGTTTTTGCCTGTGTGTGTACAACAGGCTTATGGTTTCTCTTAAATTACAGCTGAAAGAAGCATTGACACAACCCATCTTATAGACAAGAACCTCAGCATCAAGCCCTCTTCCTGGGTGCTAGGATACATACTAAATTGAAGCATGATGTCTTCACTCCTCTTGAAGCTGAGACACTGGACAATCAAGTATACAAAATTCATAAGTGCTGGCAAGAGAGAAAAAGCAAGATACACAAAACACACACAACAATAGATACCTACCTTTTATGGACGTTCCTCTCTCCTCCAGGACATTCTTCTCAACTGTCGATTGAATTCTGTGGGGTTTTCCATCCTCTGATGCTGTTGGTAACCTCCCCTCAAACACTCTTGACTAAACTCCCTACTTCCCATCATCACTACTGATTGAATGAGAGAGACAAGTCACTGGCTCCAGATTGTCCCCTTTGTTCCTCTCACATGGCCTGCTCATGTATGTGAGCTCAGTCACTCTCCAGCCTAGCTCTCTGCAAGGCACGATAGCATGTTGCTATGGGCCAAATGTGAACTATTAGAAAGCACATGGCATATATGGAACTCCTTTGCTGTTAGGGTCAAATTTTTATCCAAATACCACATTTAGGAAGAAGAGTATTCCTGGAAATATTCCTCCATGTGAAACTGAAGACCCTGTTTTGCCATGCTTTCTTCTCTCAGCAAAGAAAACGGTAGCACAAGAGAAAAGAGGTTGGAAGAGATGTGGAAGAGATGTTGAAAGATTATCTGAAGAAATGTAACAGAAAAAAAAAAAAAAAAAAGAGAGAGAGAGAAAAAAAAAGAAAAAAAAAAATTCTCCCAAATACAAGCTGGAATCAATTTCATCTGAGCTAATCCTGATACAATGTGTGTGCAACCACGCACATCTCCAGTAGAATATCTCCATCTTAACATCTTAAACATCTCCAGTATATCAGTTCTGCAGCCTTCCTTGATATTATATTTGAGAGCTGATTTATCCTTACAATCGGGAAAGTTTTCTGAAATTATTACTTAAATCACTGTAGAGTACAGTTTATGCTATTTCCCTTCTATATAATTTTATGTATTTAAATACTGTTACTGTGTCTCTCCTCAGTCTTATTTTCCAATTAAACAACCTCATTTTTTCCAGTCTTCCCTATATCTCAGATTTCAGAGCCTACTCTGGACCATTTTTAATTGTTTTATATCTTTCTTGGCATATAGTACCCAAAATCATCACAATTCTCCAGCCAACATTTTGAGACAGGAAGGACTGAGTGGAAGACTTCTTTCAAATAGGCCCACCAGAATTAATTTGACTCATTTCACAATATAGAGAAGATCTTGATGTGTGAGGCTGGCACAAGTCAAGCTTTTAGTATTTGCTCAACTCCATCTTCTTACAGCTGCTAGAAGATTCAGTACTTTTTGAAAATCAGAACCTTCAAATACATGTTAGCAGTGTTATGTAGAATCAAATTGTCATTTACAATGAATATCCCTCACCAGCTAAAGGCTGATGTCAGCTCTTATATCTGATACTTCTAATCATTGAATGCACTCCTATAATTTTTAGTTGGAAGATAAATTTCAGTCTTGATCCAGCAAAACTCTGCATACACCACCTAAGCCATACTTATGCCTAGAATCAAGGGCAGCTTTCTGCAATGGGATTAATTTCTGCTGTGTAGAAAACCAGATAATAGTATAAGATGGAAAGGAAGACAGGAGAAACTTGGGGGTTCCCAGAAACTATGAAAATTTTTTACTTTGAATATTGTTTTAGCCAAAAATAGTTCTCATAGGAAAAAAACATTCTCTCTTTGTCTAGCACTTTCCAAAATGGAATAAAACCTTCAAATGCGCTAAAAGTTTTTATACCATGGTATTCTACAAGGTTTTAAATTATAGGTTCCTGATTCTTCCATCCCTAAACAGTAGCCAAATATAATAATGTAGAGAATATAATGCCAGTTTAGCAGGTTTGGAAATAATGTTGTTGTGTTTCTTAATACAGAGCACTTTCACATGCTCTCTTCTGTGTGACTTTCAAGAATGGTGATGTGGCAATGTATAGTTGGCACTGTACACTCCATGACAACAGTTAATTAGTAAATAAATGATCCCAGGCCCATACAACTGAGTTCCAATCGTAATAGCACAGTATGTAGGTTTAAGCTCCAAGCTGACTAATTTTAATAGTTATAAATGAAATGTTGCTTTACTTTGACACACTCTTTCATTTCTTCCTTTGCTTTGGTAAATGTACAAGCAGCAAATCCAGGATCCAGATATAGTTCTGGTCTGTAATGTAGAGTTTGTGGCAACAGCTAGTGAAACTTGGTGAGATGGTAAAGCAATTTGTATGTTTACAAATTGTTTCAGAGAACCTTTATTCACAGAAAGCCTGAAGAGACAGGTCTGTCCCTCTACCCCAGATGGTATTAAACCTATGCAGAGAAGTGTCCTGTAGATCCTGATCCTGACAGCAATCACAAGAAAAGAGACTACAGGAGCTCACATCGTAAGTCACCACATCACATGGTCACATTTTAGCAAGAATTTAAGCCTTCCACAACCTTCCTGGGAAGCCCATTCCAATGCCTAACCACCCTTTTCTTGAAGAAATTCTTCCTGATATCCAATCTAAACCTCCTCCTGGTACAACTTGAATCCATTGCCTCACATCCTGTCACTTGTCACCTGAGAAAAGAGACCAACACCCCCCTCACTGCAACCTCCTGTAGAAAGCAATGAAGTCTCCACTCAACCCCCTTTCTGCATACTCAATGCAACAGTAAAGGAAGATTCCACAGATGGAATACACTGAACATGGGCATTAATTTTGAATGCTTGCAATGAATGCAAACGTACGCTGTCACCCCATCCTACTTTAAACTCAGGAAGAAAGGCTCATCTGGAAACCTGGGATCAGTAGTCTGCATTGGACTCCCTGTTCTGCTAAAAGACTTCTGCATGACCTAAATAACCCATCTGTCCCTCCTCCTCAATCTCCCTCTGTTTTCTATGGGGTGAATATCTTCAGTACAATGATACAAGACTGTCTTGGGTATAATGCTAATAAAAGCCTTCTATTTTAATATCATAAATGAAAAAATCCCCTGCAGTTTATAAATGAAGGAAGTGGCCTTTTTTAAATTTCTAAGGATTCTATCTAGGTTAATCGAGCTTCATCAGAGATCCTGAGTCAAGATTTTCACATACTGAGGGAATTCATATGTCTCTTTCCTGTGTTATTCGTCTGGTATAATAAGGAAGAAATTAATGCTTCAGCCTTAGGTTATATCCATTAAAGTCAACAGCAAGTTACAAATCCCCTAAAAAGCATGCTCGATTACTTTGTGTGTTCACCAAACCACTGTTTTGTCAGATCAACATACTGAATGTTGCTACTGTCTTCTAAATAACAGAACATACTAATGAGAACAAATATTCTGCTGCTGTACCTCAGCAAAACATCAAGGAACTCAATGAAGATTCACACCCACTGTGAATCTGATTCAAAACACATCAATTTCTACATGTGTAAGTCTGGAGGTTGGCCGAAGAATAAGATCCCCTACTTTCATACATAGAACATCCATTGATGCCAGTGGGAAGGCCCAGGATAGTATAAATATTTTACACACATGCTGGTATATCCTGTGTTTGTAGAAGGAAATGTTTATTTAATTTAAAGTAAATGCATGTAGTGGGTCACATCCTCAACCTGACTACACTGACTTCTCTGCCAGAGCCAGGTCATCTTCTGATGCTGAAAGACTGAACAACTTTTTGGATGCTAAAATCCATAGAGAAGCTTGAGGATATTTTAAGATTTATAATGTATAAAAATAGTTCTACTTTTTCATGTATTCTGTAAGAATTGTTGCCACGGAATGTTACAAAGTTCTAAACGGATTGAATTACTATAATATGTTCTCAACAGAACATTTATCAGTTCAATGACAGACAATAGCATAGGCACTTCTGCAGTCTGCTTAACGTGAAACTAGTGATAACATAAGTACTGATCATATAATCACATTCCTATCATTCTCTGAAGAGGATATTTTTAGGCTAGGGGAGGAATATAAATATGCAATAAATGTTTTCCATAAATGAAAATGTTAGTATAGCAAACCTTGTTGTCAGAAGGCCTCCTAGATAATCTTACCGGTGTCAGCTATTACTCTTCTGAAAAGTGTGAAATATCCATCTGTTGCTATATTTTCTGCTCTTCATTTCTGTTGGACGTTCCATTGACATATATAAAGACAGTATGTTTCCATTCCTCAGGTCAGATGAATAAATCTAATTGCTGTTGTTTTTTTAAAATATATTTTGTCATTTTTAAGGTGCTGTTTCGCTGAAAAGGTGCAATACATGTAAGCACAAGCCAGATGCTGAAAACCAACAATAAATTAGTAATAGTAATAGTAATAGTAATAGTAATAGTAATAGTAATAGTAATAGTAATAGTAATATAGTAATATAGTAATATAGTAATATAGTAATATAGTAATATAGTAATATAGTAATATAGTAATAGTACTATTAGCCAAATAGTAAAATTTAGCCAAACTTTCCTGATCTTCATTGAATCAAAAATCAGACGTAATTCACATGATATGTTTTATATCTTCAATGGTCAAAATCTCCTTCTGCTGAGTTGATTTCAAATATGTTTGCTACATATGGCTTACTTAAGTGTAGCTATATTCCATCAATTTTCTAGCAAGAAACGGTTTCACAAAGACCAGTAGGCTCACATCTAAGGGACCATTTAACTAGGAGTTCAAGTTTAAGGTCAACTTTTGTACTTCCAAGGATTTAGGCTCTGGCTGTCAGGCTGGAGACACTTGCTTTGACCAAGAAGGGGGTGCCTCTATTAATCAATGTCCGTCCTATCAGTCTATTCATTTTCAACCATATTCTCAAATGGTTTTGTTTTAAACAATGATTCAGACTTCCAGTGGGTGGTTTACATGGCTGAAGAAGACTAACTTTATGCAAATGTTGTAACGTACAGGTAAAATAATAATATCAGATCTAAAAATTTTAGATAATATTGCTGGCACTGGTGACTCATTTGTAAGTGAAAGGAAAGATGGGGAAGACTCAAAATGGGGATTGTGGCCATGGATAAGATTTATAGCCATACTCTATTGGTAGTGTTCACACTATATTTTGTCTCAGTCTGTGCTGTTTTGCCCAGTTTATCTATGCAGAGCCATAATACAACAACTGTAAAACAATCTGGTCCAGCGATCCATATAGCAAGAGAGAAACTAGGACAAATGTAGTTTGCCTACTTCTCCTTTAGGCAACAGAGAACCACACAGTCCAACACGGACCACCACATCAGTAACTTTACTCACTTTTCTAGGTATCCCAACAGCACTGATCCAAAATATTGAACAAGTACTCCTGAAATCAGCGGGGAAAAAAAAAAAAAAAAAAAAAAAAACATTCTATAGCAGCTTCTGCATTGCATCTCTGCAGCATAGTTGTTTTCCCAGTGGATTTTGCTGCAATGTGTTGAGGAAGATTTGGCCAGAAATGTCACAGTGGTGTAGGGCCAACCCATTAGGAGGTGTGACATTACTTATGCAATGGGAGTAGCAGTGTGTCCTATGCAGCCAGCCACTGTCCTTGTTACCTGGGTGTAGTGGTAACCAGTAGTAGTTCAGCAGCACTAATCTGATGCACCAGCCCAGCACAAAGTCTTAGGACTGGAAGAGTTCAGAGGTGAGTTTTTCCTCTCCCCTTCAACTTGCTTGATGAACAGATCAGCCAGGCCCTGAGAGCTGATATTGTGTGCACATTTACTCAATCTCTTTTGTGTTTTTAACTTCCCAAGTCCCTCCACCCTACCCCTGAGAAATGTTACTATTAACAGGATTTATGAAGAGATTCAGGTGCCAAAGCCACTCAGCAATTCAGACATCTTGCTGATGCACTCAAGCTCTCAACACCTCTAAAAGAAACACACAAAAAAGTACGATTTCAAAATCTGCACCCCTAGTCTTGGAAATAAATAAAATGCAATAAAGAAAGTCTAGTATAAAAGCAAAAGAGACATGAGGAACAGAATAAGTAATGGAGTGCTGAACTCCCTTCAGATGAATTACAGACCTTTGGAAAAGAGGAGAGGAATGTGGTCATACTCTCCTCATCCGAGGAGAGTTAAGCTCCACACCCAGGACTGAAAGGGCCTGTCACCTACAGATCATGCACGAGTACATATACAAGTAGGGATGAATAAGCATAAAGAAGAAATTTGTGTGCCTTTTAAAATAGGCACTTTGAAAAAGCATAAGGAGTTCACGACCAGATAAATGCTTTATGGGGAGTGATCAGTTGAGTATATTTTGATTTACCCCTAAATTCCCTGAGAAAATGCTGTGTTAAAAATAAAATAAAATTAAATAAAAATCTAAAAACATCTGCTGCATGTACAGTAGAATTGTAATTCCTGATGCTTGGTTTCAGCCTTCCTACATTAACACATGTGTTGTCTTGTGTAGAATATTATGAATTCAGGACATGGCAGGTCAAAGTATATGGGGTGCCTTGGTAAATGATCAGGACAGTGGAGTTCAAAACATGGCAAAGGGAACATGTGTCTGAGCTTTCCTGATGTATACATCTGCAGCAACAGCAACCTTGTACAACCATAATTAGGATCCACATCAGTTTACTGAGATGACATCTGTATGTGGAAATGAGCAGCTTGTAGGAAGGGGATCCAGAACTGATCCTGCCATGACCTCCACCTGAACTAACCCCAGGCGGAACAAGAGCCTAGAGTCTGAGCTCCTGACATAACAGCTGAATTATGGTTTAAACATCAAACTCCTCTGCAGGTACAAACAACTGGTCTCACAGCATACTTCTAACAGTTTAACATCCACAAATTTCACACACACATTTAAAAGCACTGAAACATGCTGGCCTCTCTCCACCCCTTGAAAAATAGTTACTGAGCACCTGAACATACCTTACAGTATTAAGTATTACAGTATTAAGACATGAGGGGGGAAAGAGGAACATGTGGTTAAAGCTGGGAGAGGTTTTCGTTTCACAGTTGGGAATAAATTCTCTTTTTCAGCATTGGGGGAGCACGTGCCTATATAACAAAAAGACACCCTTCAGAATGGAAAAATAGATGGAAAATAGTTCAGGAAACACACACAAGAGTAAGTCCTCATTACATCTTTCTGTAAGGCCCACCTTGGCTCTCTGAAGATTGCCCCTGCTAGTGACCATTTGCCCATGACTGATCTCGGCAGTGGCTGGTAGGGAGGGAGGAGAATGGAAGAGCCATCAGGGAGGAGAATGGAAGAGCCATCGCTTCTGGCTTTTCACGCAGCCACCACCCCAGCACTCTGTGACAGGGACCCAGGAGGGGCAGGGACCCTGGGGACATCCTGCACTGGCTGACCGAGCCCAGCAGATGTGCCGGCTGCAAACAGCCCAGAAAGTCCCCATGGGACAGAGGCTCCAAGGCTAACAAAATATGTACCCTCTTACCCCTATCAGTGCTTTCCCTCACTGCCCCTTCCTTGCTCTCTTCAGTCATGGTGAAACCCCTCTGCAAGCTGTGACAGCTGCAAGTGATCAGGGAGAACTGCAAGGGATGGGACAATGTTTCCCTGAGTAGCATTGGGTGCTGGCACTGAGCAGAAGGCTGCCAGGGCAAAGGAAAAAAAAAAAAAAAAAAAAAAAAAAAAAAAAAAAAAAAGAGTTTAGTCTCATTTTATTGCCAGACCCATGGGAACTGCCCTGGGATCCTGCCTCCTTGCCTCCTTCCTCCCCCACTATCTTGGCAGCCCCCTCTGTGCTGTCAGGCACAAGCAAGCCCTCCATTAGTCAGAGGAAAAACATTTAGGAGAACTTGTTATGGATTTATTCAGTATTGCTTGTAACCATATTTTGAAAGGCGAGATCAATGGCACTGTGTATATACCATTATTTTTTATACGGAACAGATTCATTTTCACAGTTGGCATGCAATTAAACACCAGAGTCATGAAGAAGCACGGTTTCTAAAGGCCAACACATTTCATGCTGGGAGAGCACTGTACAGTTACCCCCTAATTACATGCAATGCAGACCACAGCAAGGCACATACAGTGTGTGATAGTTTGATTAAAGCGAACACCGTGGCCAATAAACCAAATGCCTAAAACTGTAAATATTACCTAAACTAAACATATGAAGAAAGAAATGCAGAAAGCAGAGCTGACAAGTCCTTGAACAATGTTTCAGCTTCTCATGGCTTGAAATCATTTTCTCATGTTGGGACTGTTATTTGCTCCAAAGTGATTCTTATGTGAGGGCAAATTCACTGTAACCTTTCCCACACGCCTGCTCTGCAGCATGTACGTGGCTTAAAGAGAAACTTCCATGCTCTGGAAATCTCACAAGTGCACCGGAATTAGCCACGAATTTCCTTCACCTTTCTCATACCACTCTTCATTAGTCTCCGCAGAGGCGCTAATTACCCACACTAGCTGTGGCCAAAAGCAAGCTGCTTTCCTTTGCAAGCTCATTTTCTCCCTGCAGCTGAGCTTTCGCAGACAACTGTAAGCACAGAGGCTCCATTGCACCCAAGAGGCTGTGTTTACATAGTGGGACGGGTCCTTGCTTCTCAGCCCTTGCTCCACAGAGCTAGACACAAGCCAGTGACATCCCCAGAGCTGTCTGGCTTTAAGCACCGAGTTGTGCTTATGTGTCAGGTGGCCACTGCTGTACCTGACCAGCCTGGGGTACAGCAAAGGCAGCTCACATCTCTTGTGCCTGACACATGTCCTGAGCAGAAGCAGAGGGGACTTCTCAAGGTCCCTATCTGCATATATATACATATATATGTATCACCATATATACACCCTTTGGGCGTGTTGAAGTCCACTCCTCTGGGAACGCACAGCCTCCCCCCCTGCACCACAGCCCACATGGGATCTGTCATGACACATTCACTCATCCATTTTTATACATTCTCTAGGGCAACTTCCTGCCATGGCTGTATGCAGAAGATAACATTACCTGTGCAATCTGCAGTGCTGTTTCCTTTCACTTTTGCATAGAGTATGCAAGGTGATGGTGAAATGCTTTGTTTGGTCTCCCCCTACGTACCCACACTTCAGTCTGACACAATCTGGCAGTGTGGCCTGGATGCTCCAGGACTTATGGAAATCTGAAATCTCTTTCTTCTATTCTGAATTTATTTTTCCCAACATAAACAGAGTCTTTCTAGCCCACCCCCCAACCTAAAACAGCTCCTTCCCTCTGGCTCCCTTGTCCAAGCTATATTTTATCAGGGGAGCCTCAGTTTTGGCACACTTTCTTCTGGGCTCAGCTGGCTGATGTCTTCCCATCCCGTGCATTCCGCAGGTCAAAGGTATACCCCAAAATGTACTCACTCCCTCTAACCCAAGGGAAGCATTGGAAATTGTCAGATTCGAGGACAGCAGCTGGATCAGCAAAGACAGCCAAGACTGTAGAGTCTACATGATTAATTTCAGGGAGGTACTTATTGAAATCATGTTAGCTTTAGGAAAAGCAGGGGAAAGAGAGGGAGTTAGAAATTTGGGCTCAGGTTCATGGAAGTTGCAATTTTTATTGAAGTAGTTTGCCCATCCCTGGTGGATTTGTGATATCACAATCATTTCTGTGCTGGCAACACCCTGCAATGTCAGAAGCACAGTTATGATTTCACTGCAGCACTAAGCCAGAGAAGAAACTGGATCATGAAGGCGCAAGCTCTGACCAGAGCACACATGGCTTAAGAGCTCACAAATGGGGGTTTGGTGAATTAATTTCTTTTTCCTGAAATGCTGCTTCAGCCCAGTTCCAGAATTAGAGCCTATGGCCACCTCTGTTGTGCCTGCAGTGGTCTTGGGAAGAGGTGGCTGAAAATGAATTGCCTTAGGGACAGCAAAACAGAAAGGGAATGATGTCTACACTCAGTCTTTAGACAGCTGCACTGTAATCCTTCCATGTTAATGATTGAAATAATGGTATAAAATACAGCCCTCTCTATATCTGAGATTCCCGCTGCAGAACCTGACCGATGGTAAGGTCTTTTATGGCTTGAGAAATAAATAACCAAACCATCTATAAATGAATGTATGTTTAAGAAGCATGGATGAAAGCAGTACAAGGCAGCGGAAAACTCATGGAAAAATGAGTGTCTCCTGCAATCAGTGTTCCATGAAGTAGGATCTCCTGAGGCAGCACATGCAAAATGGAAAGAGCCGGGTACTGCTGGAAATAGGGATTTTATTTCGGAATTCAAGAAATTGGTTTGCACTTAAAGAAACAAAACTCCTATGTAACCTGATGATGATGATGCATAAATTATCTGTGCCCTACAGACCACTTAGAAAACAAAACCTACCTTCTTTTGGTTGATTTCACTTTTTCTGGTGCTGCAAACACAAGTGTCAACTTACATGAAGCGGAAAAGGTGTTTAGTGGTCAGGAAACATGTTCTTTCTAGTGCACAGGGAATGTAACACTTAGGCAGAAATAGCAAAAAAAAAAAAAAAAAAAAAAGCTTCATGATTTATTATTCTGATTTTCAAGCCTGACAGTTGTTACTCTTTGTAAAAACATCACTTTCTTTACATCATTGCAGAAAATGGCAGACATCAAGGAAACAAAGCAAAGGTTTGCTATTTTGCAATAGTAAAGTACATTGAAAAATTATGGGGGCGGGGGAGATAAAGTACTATATGTCCATTGCTCTTTCTGAAAAGCTGAATGGCAGAGTTGTGCTTACGCTATGCCCAAGTGAACCTCTTGCCATGTCTAACCTCTCAGCATTTCCTTTATAATTGACACCATCGTGTGCTATGATACAGACAGGCAGGTTCTGCTGCTAAAACATTGAGGGCCTCAGAGAATTGTTAATCAATGTTAATAAGTGTTAATAAAACAGCAGTGGCAGGCAGCAGCTTGCTGTAGCTGCAACACACCTGAGCTGCAGCTTGCGATCTCCAGACCAAGCCTTCGCACAGGACGTTCACAAGCAGAGTGCAGCTTAATCACGGAGGTAGCAGGGATCTCTCTCTAAATTAACACAAAGTACAAAATGCAGGATGGAACCAAACAGCTCGAGGTCTGGTACAGACGTCTGCCAGAAGTGCTTAAGGTGAGAAGCCTTGGGCCAGGGGGTTGAAGCTGGTGAATTCCCTCTCAGTTCTGTTTTTCTATCATTTTTCACTATGGTACAGGGAAATTCTTCCCCACCACTAAGCACAGTCATGTACGTGATCTGGAGTGGCTATTTTTTAATATACGTATGCCAAGAAGCCTTGTATTAACATCTTTAGGATTATGAAATGGTAATATAAAAGAAAAATGCATACTTCAAAATTTATATATGCTGTCAGTACCTTGGAGTACTGAAGAATTTTATCATAAAATGATAAAAAATGACCATATCCAATGATTAAAAAAAATAAATAAAAAAACAGCTTTGATTTCTTGACAGTTACCATCCACCGTCTGAAGGAAAGTAACACAGTCGTGAACAAAGCAATAAAACAGACACCATGCACCACAAGTTTTCTCTTCATCGTTTTTCACAAAGCTCACAGATTTCTTCTAAACGAACAGCAAATGTAACTTGACAGAGCCATATGTCTCAAACATTTTGCAAAAAGCAAAGCACTTTTATGGATGAAGTAGAAATAGAGTGGCTGAGGTCTCCTGGCAGAAATTTGGGGGACATAATGTGAACCTTCAGGCCCAGCCTAGGAAGGCTACAATGTAGAGTTACTTCAGTTTATTGAGATATATTCAATTTCATGGCTTAGTGTAAATGCTATTAGAGCAGCTGCTGAGTACAAAAGTAAGCCAATGTACCAGAGAAGTCTTAGTGTGAGAGAAAGATGGAAAAAAACTTTTACATATATATATATATATACTTGTGTGTATATATATATATATATATAGGTCATGTTTGCAATACATCAACAGTAGTTGTTCATCAAATCCCAGCTAATATTATTTGGGAATATGTCAGAGCTACTATAATAATACAAACATTTAGGCTGCATTGGGAGTACACTAAATACACAATAAACTATTCCCAGTACAAAAGCAACGTGGGCAGTTTTTTGGCTGAATCAAAACTAACAAGAAAATAAGGAATTGAACCAAAAAGCAGCAATGGATCTGGTTTAACAGCTGCACAGCAAATACATTTGCAATGCAAAATCACTGAGTACATCAATCCATCCACCCTTCTCTGAATGTTTTTCTGTCACATAATGGTTAATTCTCACAAAACTACAAGAGTCAACTGCAAACCATTGTAAAACCATTCACAGTGACAAGAACAAATGCAGCCTGACTTGCAAACAGCAAAGGGAGTTAATAACAGGGTAAGAGAGAAGGTGCAAAAGGCTCTGATCTCATATAAGCTGCTGAGTCTTTTTATTCAAATTATATTTCATATATACATATATGTGGTAGGAAGAACACAGGTGGTTTCTTGGACCCTGGCTGATCCAAGGAGCCAGGTGTTTCTGATAACAGCAGCGTCCTTTTGTCCTCATAACATTTCATCCCTCCTACTTCAATGTCTGGTTTCTCACTGATCATTTCCCTTGAAATCTGTCCCAAGGGCACAGAGCAGTATGACCCCCTGCGACAGCAGCCATAAGGTAGCATGCAGATGGTTATTTCTCTTTCTACAGGGTACAACATTCCAAAACTCTGTTATCCCCTGTCCTCCTGAAGAAAAGTCTAAGCCTGCTGAATTCGTGCATGGCTCCCCATTACTTTCTTTGCTGCTGTGGGAGATAAAAACAAGTTTCTAGCTGCAATAGCAATAGGAATCAGAGCAGCAGCGCTCTCCTCAAGGGGACAGCTTCTTGTTGCTTTGACACAAAATTATCTCAAAAACTTTAAAAAGGGAGAGATGGAAAAGACAAAGTATGAACTGCATTATTATACTTGTTCTCAGGATTAGAAACTTCTAATAGTTAAGATATTAGAATAGGTGGGAGAGAAGAAAAAGATGGTTATATTTTTAAAAAGGGAAATGTGATAAAAGGCACACCCATAAAAGTCTGAAAACCAGAAAGCCTGCAAATCCCAGCTTCTTTCAGTGAACAAACACTTAGCCTAAGATAATCAAGGCCCTTTGATTGACTCTTCCTTGTACAGAGCCTTTGTTATCTCCTTCTGTTCTGAGAGATGGTTTCTCTCTGCCCTTTCTTAGCAGCTGTTGCTACAGGCAAAATCAGCATCTTCTTCACCATTTGCAGGAAATTACGGTGCTAGACATCACTCCATTCACAAATCATGGCTCCACAATGACTGCAACGATGGGAAGCTTGAGTAGCCCAACTGGTTTTAATTTACATCAGGTAACTGGAATTGCACTTGTGCCAATGGGAACAGTACCTGGCCCAGAGAGCCAAGCCATAAACAGGTGGGAAGAGGTTTGGAGAGAGTTCATCACTAAGGATATGAGAAATGTGCACATGAAAACAGTTTAGTCAGCAATCAGTCACCTCTAATTTATTTTTTTAACCACAAGGGGTTTATCCAAGAGCCCTGCAGACTTTAATCTGTGTCCCTTGCGCAATCCTGTCTCCTGCAGCATTAAAGGCAGGTGTATTCAGAGACGCACACACAGGGATCGTTCGCAATCTCTGAATCACTGCGACGTCTCTGCCGCGCCGCTGGCTCTTTGCTCTGCCACCTGCACACTCACTGCTAGCTCAGAGAGCAGGCTGGCCAGCCGATAGTGCAAGTGCAGAAAATCAAAGCCAGGCAGACGATGGCGTGGGAGGCTGAGCATGAATTGTTGCAGGGCTCTGACTAACGCTCCAGCAGGGAAGCGCGCAGGAAGCTGTGCAGAGCCAGGAAGGACACTGCCCCGGTGCTTCCTTTCTGCCACTTCAAAAATATCGACTAACAGACCTCTTTAAAAAAAAAAAAGTGCTTTGGACAGATCCTGACGTTAGCTCTTGGCCTTTGCCTCATATTATCTTACCGAAAAATTGAAGGAAAGTACTGCAAGTAGTTAATAGCTTCTCTTAAACAGGATGCTGAGGATAGTGATTACAAGGCACTCTGTGGAAAGACTTTGAAACATGCAAGCTGTGTATTCACAGTCCGGGCATGAATGCAGTTTGTATGCGTTCTCTGAACACAGAAAACAGTGTTTCCTTTTGCTCCCTTTCTCGCCTGTTGTCATGTCCTCTCTCTCCACATATCGTTTTAAAAGAAAATATTAAAAAAAAAAATCTTTGTACTTTGGTTACACTATACTGCAGTCATTTACATTGCCTTTAGTTTTGAAGTTCAAAGCTGTGTTATCAAAAAGTCAGAGCCATGCTGAAATCTAGGTTTGAGACAGAGCCACTGAATCAATCTGCGACCTTGAGCAGGGCACTTGGGCTGCTGATGCTTCAATTAGTCATGTCAGAAAAGTGGGTAAAAAGTAGCACCCTAGTGAAATACAGATGCTTCTTCAGAGGTGAACCTATCTTCCTTAAATAACACACAGACATGCACACACACATAAAGGTCTTGTACTTCCTTACCTCATTTCAGTAGCTGTTTTGGTAAAATTCTGCACAGCTTCACATCTGTCCTACTGTCTGTGAATGTATATGCTTAAGGTCTGTGGCTGCATAAAGGCATGTCTGATTCACAGCTGAAAACTCTCCCCGATAAAAGTCAGCTTTATGCAAAGAGCCATCATAAGCCATACTGAGCACTGAGTATAAGCCCATACAGGCAGGACTTTGAGTAGCAGGAAGCTTGAACTTAAGAAATGGCAGCTCTGTTATTGCTCCTTGTTTTAAAATTGATAGTTTTGACCTTTTACATTTATCTTCTGTCATTAATCAGTTTAGAGGTGAAAGCTGAAGTTACAACATGGTATGTCCGTTCAGTATTCATTTTTAGTTCGTATTTTCATCTTGCAGTTTGTTTAATATTCCACAGTGAGGCTGGAGTGAAACGGTCCCCAGGAGCTTGACAATCCATGCATAGTCAACCAAAAGACCAGCGCTTATTGTTAAATTAATTAATAGAAATGCACACCAAATCATATTGTATTTTAAGGCTGTAAGGAGATTTCACTCCTATCTACCAGCTACCTCCAGAAAAAGCTCTAGGATTCATAAACACTGTACTAGCCACTGTATTCTCTACAAAATTTCAGACAGAAAACCTCAAAATCCTTCTTCATAAATTCTTGAATCTGGGACTCTTTGATCAACATCAACTGTA
The DNA here is from genome assembly GCF_047663525.1 of Anas platyrhynchos. Lineage (NCBI taxonomy): Eukaryota > Metazoa > Chordata > Aves > Anseriformes > Anatidae > Anas > Anas platyrhynchos. The sequence goes on along the minus strand of NC_092588.1, from coordinate 46,653,657 downwards.
CCATTCAAGGATTTTTGTAAATCCTGAGAGCCTTGGGAAATGCAATGTACATGTAGCGAAAAGACGACCTAATGGCCATATGGAATGTAGTTTATTCTTGCCCACTTGCAAGTAACATAGAAATGCTTGTATGAAATGTCTCCAGGGGCCTGGTGCTAGACAGATGAAAATTTAGGAAATGGGTAGAGAGAGGAACAGAGGAGCAGCTTTGAATGTTGAACTGCCATTTACATCAGTGGGACTTTTAGTCAAAAATGAGGACAGAAATGGATTATCACCTTTTACAAAGAGCAAAGTCTCTGACATGATTTAAAGCTTGCATCAGAGGTACAATCAGACCTCAGTCAATTCATGCTGCACTATCTGCAGAGCTGCGCACAGGAAAAAATGTAAGCAGACTTCAGGAACGTAATAAAATGCAAAGCCTCAATGCATGACCTTCATATTTATTTTCAACCAAAAGCTATCTAAAAAAAAAAATCAGCATTAAAGAAGTTTGATGTTGATTAAGAAGGCCTGAGTGTAATTAAATTTATGAATAGAGAGAAAAATGCAAAATTTTATTAACTGTGGAAGGAATGTTAGGTCCTTAACTGCCCAGCAAGTTTGTGAAGACAAAGGAGATCAGTTTACAAGGGTTAAGTAAACATAATATTTTATATTACAGTTCAAATGAATCCAATTTCAACAAGACTGTGTAAGAGTCTAAAAATTGGTTTACCAGATTGAACATTTTTATGAACATTAAAACCCATTACGTTGCTCTGAAGTACAGCTACTGAACAGCCAGAGCCACATAAAGAAACCATTTGTTTCCTAGCCCCATGACTGAATTGCTTCTAGCCTCCTTGCTATTCACATGTCTGGTGGGTTCCCTGTATTTATTTTTACACGCCTACATGTTGTGCATTTTGTAGTCCTTTAAGTTTCCAAGGTCATGTCAAAACAAAATGCATTCCTGAGTGGGTCACACTCAGGAATAGCCACACCAGACATTAATGTAATAACTCGATGCTGACTGCAAATCTGAGAAGAGTAACCAGCTGTTGTGAAACACAAATTTCTGGTAAGGGAAGAGTCAAAACAGGAGTACAGTGTCTTGAGAAGTGTCGGTTTAGTAGTAATTGACCTTAAAGTCCTTTATTTATCTATAGAATAGACACACATTTATAGCCTCCCCATTCTGTTTAGGTAATGACTGGCTCTGATGAGGCTGCAAACAAAGCTGCCAATTAGAAGTAATTATGATAGTAATATTTCATTCAGATTAACAAGTCTGAAACAGTGAACTTAGAAGGAAGAAACCTTTTAAGCACTTTTCAGAAGATTTTCAGCACCCCAAAGGACAAGACCACAGATGCTGCAAGCATGCATCCTATGGCAACAGCTCACCATTTGAGAGAAAATAAGCACTGGATAACTGAGTTACTGTTACATGGCACAGCACAAACAGATTGGATCTGCATGCCTCCCCTAGCAGGCAGAGCCATTCCCCAACCAACCAACCACAGCCACCGCCGCATAACACACCATTCATTAGGAGCTGTGAAACTCAAACAGCCCTTGCTTCCTGGCTGGTCATTCCTTCTCTTCACAGCTGCTGGCACTATAACCGTCATCTCTTGTCATGGTCTTGCTTGGACCAAGACCATATCGTGGTCAGCACGAGATAGCAATAGAGGTAATCCATTGGCTTCAGAGCCCACAGGCCAGATGCTGCCACATTACATGCAGCAGGTGCAAGTCCACTGATATCTGTGTCAGAGAAACAATTGGTGTTGGCCATTTGGGGCTATAATTTTATGGCCAAACCCCAGGACAGACAAACCTTTAATTCACCTTAGGAGCAGGGCACACAAGTCCAGGCCTAAGACTGGTGAATGAAGAAAATGGAAGAAAGACAATGGTGAAAACAGTGTGGGTTATGCTGCATGCTCAGCTACAGCAACTCAAGCCCAGCTGCCCGGCAGACTTGATGTGGCCATCCACGGCCACACCAGCCTGCACCTGAGAGAAAAAATGTTTCCACCAGCAGCTCTGCATACTAGGAACAAGTGTGTTTTGTTGCACCTGACACACAGCACTTGGCTTCTTGGGATATACAAGCAAGAGATTTGTCAGGTGAGCCAAAAGGGATCCTCCCTTCAGCCAGGCCAGCAGAAGTGAATGTCAGGCTTGTCTCCTCCGGGACTCACTCCTGCAGCTTTAACACTGAAAGGGCACATTGTGTGAAATGAAGTAACACTCTGGCGTCTGTATGAGCTACATTAAAATCACCCCAAGCACGGACAGGACTGCCTGTACCACATATCTGGAAAGGGAAGTGCATGGGTTTGTTTTGTGATGGGTTGTGGCTCTTCCCTGCTCTCCTTGAGGCCCCACTGGAACAGGTTGGTGATGGGAAGGCTGCCTACCTGTGCAGCAAGAGCAGGGCTGGGAATGGCTCCAGAACCCAACGAGAAGCTGGGGAGTAACCCAGTGGCTGGAGGTCTGGTTTGACTAGGAGAAGGGCAGGCTTCACACTAAAGATGATGATGAATTGCAATACAAGTGGGTGGGTAGGGTGGGGCAAGAGAAGGCTTGAGAGAATTGAGCCCAAATGACTCCCACACTCCAGAGAGCCAGAGACTGGGAGCCGTCCTTTCTGGAAAGCAGCACGCCGGGGTGTGCTAGGAGCAGAGAGAGATGTTGCTCCTGGTAAAGATGGGCGGGAGCCGCAATGTTTGGGCTCTGGTTTTCAATACCACCATGTATAGAACGCGTATGGGCCTGAGTGTGCGGATCTAACAGACCCGTCCTAATTTCCTAGGAGCAGTAAAGGCAAACTTTTAGCAGCCTAAAACATAAAAACATAATTTGGAAAAGCTGCGTTGCTGGGGGAGGCAAAGAGGCATGTCTCAGCCTTCATGGAAAAGAAGCTGTTTTGGCAAGGGCAATAATTAATGAGCCAGCAGTCATTTAAGGTGGGCATAAATATTTGCATCTCAGAAACATTTGCCACCTTCTCCACACTCCCTTTCTCTCTGCCTGTTTTTTCCCTTCTCTGCAGCCTTCTCTCTCACGCGCTCTTTCTCTCTCCCCTCCTCTCCCTGCCTGCCTGCCTATCATCTCGCTCTAATTGTTTCCAGATTTGTGTGGGAGGTCAGGGCCCGGGAGTGCTGCTTCATGCCAAGTTTATAAACAGAGCAGTGTTTCCAGATGGCCACTGGCTCCAGCCTGGCTAGCAGGTTGATTGGGACCAGAATAACAACAGGTGGAGAACAGACAATGAATTCCTTGACACTTATTTTACTCCCTCTGCTTTTTCCCCCATTCCCTCCTCCCTGCAGCCACCACGGCTACCACCAGCAGACCTTCCAGCTCTTGAGTCAGGGCAGGGAGTCAGGACATGGGGGAGGGAGGGTGAAGGGGGAATGATGAAAGAAAGCGCAAGTGACTTCCTTGACCGGAGAAATGGCAGGGCAGGAAAGGCAACGCATGCTGCTACTTCACTGCCATCCGTTACTGCTGCTGTTAATTAAGGTGTCCTTCAGCCCCCCGGCCCTTATGGAGGAGACCCTCAGAGATGAAATACAGAGAATAAGCAAGACACCTTGGACAAACAGAGTAAACGATAGGATTGATTTAACAATGCACCATAGGCAACTGCATGCTCTCAATTTTTGGCACGGCAGCCTGGGCTACCAAGCCCACTGGCAGCAACCACATGTCCTTACTCACCAGGAGCTCCATTTTTTCCAGTCAGAGCTGTTCTTCCCCAGGCTCCAGTTTGCTACCCCTGCTCCCAGGCTCCTGCCCTCCCCAGTCTCTTTCACCTCCTCCAAGTTGATGTTTTCTTCCCATTCTCCACAGCAAATTCCCATTTTCCTCATTAAAAGTTGTTTATAGGAATGACGAGGGCAGGGAAAAGAGGTTCTGCAAGGCAGTAGCAGAGGTGCTTTTCTTTTATTTCCTTGCTCTTCCCACTGCATTTGGGGGAGCTTTTGGCACAACCACATTGCTCCTAATGATTGGCTTTTAGAGCAGATCAAAAGGTGGCCATAGATGACACAAAACTGTAGGTTCAGACCCAGGAGAAGCTTCACTTCAACTGAAGAAGAAAGAGGCATAAATTCAAGCAGACAGCAGCCTAGATTTTGCACCTAAGGTAACAAAAAAGGACACTTTAGGTGTATACATGGAGTACAGGTAGCCCCTACTATCAGTATTCATCCTGGAAGCTCCCAGACGGAATACAGATCCTGGGAGCAGATGGGAGAGAAAGACCCAGGGCTGGGGGAGTAAAGCTAAACTTAAGCATGCCCAGGGTGCTTCAAGCTGCAGCAAAAGTTTTAGGACGGAATGAAGAGAAGCCAAGGAGGAATTTCCAGTAGTGTGTTTTGGTTCTGGTGTCTGCAATGCCATCTTCTCTGTCCCCAGAGGGACCCCTGGGATGCATGAGCTGGATCCAGTCCCCGCTACATGCCAAGGTGCCAGTGCTGCTCCTTCTCTTCAGTGAACCTCCCTGGGATGCACACATTTCAGAAATCCATACGACTGGGAGCACAGCTCCAGAAGGAGAGGATGGAGAAAAGGGAGTAAAAGGGGTACTAATGAGGAGAAATAAGGAGAAACAGTCATTCTTCCAGATGAATTCATTTCGTATTACCTAACTGCAAATGTTCCTATTTCCCTGCCTGGCCCAGCTCTGCACTCCTTAGGGTAAGACAGCAGAACTGTTAAGAAGCAAAACTGTAAATGATCAAAAAACATTATAATCTCAAGTGAATTAATGAGTAATGAGACTAAATTATTAAAACTGCTGGACATGACTCACCAGGATAGGCTCGACAAACTTGCTATCCACAAGAGAAAGAAAGAAGGGTAACGTTTTCTCTCCATTTCCCACTTGTGCTTACACTCTCCAGATGGCTAAATTTAAACTAGCATGAATACCCTAGAAATAAACCCATAGAGAAGTATTAGGATTGCAAAATTAAAAGCTGCTGTCTTAAAAATATTCCTTAAAAATTTTATGGCTGCCTTAAACAGAATGTTATCCAAGGCAACCATTGGTAATTAACCCAAGGCTCCAACGTGAATTATTTTCTTTCTATTTGCTACACTTCTCACATGTAAATATGGAAATTCAAAAGGCAGTGAAATGGCATGCAGTCTTCTCTGTTCAAATAAAGTGATTGGTAAACTGACTGAATTGCTCACCTTAGCAAAGCAAACAGGATTTGCCCTGTTCATTATTAATAGTTTATTTTATTATTTGTAGCTTTACATTCAGGTCTTTACTGCTTGTCATGTATGCTTGGATTGTCTATAAAAAAAAAACTTTTTGGCACAAGTGCCAGCTTGAATGTGAGCTGAAATTTTTAATCGGACTACAATTTGCTGCTACTCTGAAAGCTCTTATATGAATGGTGTGTGAAAAGTGAGCATTTAAAAAGCATTTGCTAATATTTGCAATGCAAAAGACTTCAAATTCTTGCATATGAATACCTGGAAGCAGATTTGGAATCATTTAGAGGTTTTCATGAATGTCAGCAAATTGTTAACAGCTTTTTATTTTCCTGGAGAAATTTCATGACTAGCCTTAGCTGTCAAATTTTATACTGCGTAAGTTCTACATCTACAAATAAACACAAAAACACATTAAGCTAGTTAAAAAAAAATAAAAATTAAAAAAATCTTTGCACTTCTACAGTGTCTTATATCTCAGGATCTCAAAATACTTTAAACAAACATTGTGCCTAATCCTAAGGATTGGTTTAAATGAGGTCACTCAGCACCTCTTAAGTAGATGCTTCGGATATTTTGCCAGACTGAACTTTTAAGATAGATCATTTTATGGCAACAGGGTAAGCTCCAACAGTTTGGAGATTCTCCCAGTTTCAGATTGTAAATTCTTTGGGGCGGAGAATGGGAGAATGTCTTTTACCGTATGCTTAGGCAACAAAGTCTTGATTTTACTGCAAATTCTGGTCATGATTGAAATGCAAGTAGAATAACAAGGAAAAAGAACAGGAAGTGTCAAAGACACGATGCTCACTGAGGCAGGATTTTGGTCTGATCAAATATGGTTATTTTTAGGTTCATGTGACTTCCAAAATTCTAGTCATGCACAAAGATTCCCATTTTTTTGTGCAACATTCTTGAGACTAAAGAGCAATCATTCTTTATGTGCCACTAACATTACTGCTTTTGGCACAGTGGTATGGTTTGTATAGCTCAAAAACACTTGGCCACACCCTTCCTGTCGCTGCTTCTGTTTTCTGCAGAAAACGAGGTTTTTCAAAAAGTAATTCTTTTCATTGCTTGATTCATCCATGTTTTACAATATCTGTGTTTCCCCTAAACTGAATTACCAACTTATGACATATCAAATCCAGGGCAAGTCAACTCAAGACTTTACTATGCACTGAACTCCAAGTTTCTGTAGTGAAGGTATTCATCTGATGATGAGCTAGAGATGCTTATCTGCAGTCTTGTTTTTTTTTTTTTTAGAAAGCTCTTTGACAGTGAAAACAAGAGTCACTTGTGGACCTCTCTATAGAAACAAGGCAAATAATATTTGTATTTTAAGCTAATGAAGAACAGTTTTCAATAGGTGGAAATCTAAAGATAGACAGACCTTAGAGAATTAATAGCATAAGTGATTCTTTTAAGGAAAAGAGTTTGTTTGCATAATGCTAATTTGCAGTGTTGATGTCCACATGAATACAGCATGATAAGTAGGTGTTCTTGTTCTGGTTGTGAGTCCTTGCACCTTTTCACACCCAGGCAGCACACTGGGAAATACCAGGGAGTCTGACTTCAGTCACCGGCTTGGATATCAAGTTAAGCTTGAAAGGTCAAGTCCTGGGAACCCACATTTCAGAAGCTTTCTATGCAAATTTAAGCAGAAGGATTCATCTTACCTAACTTTCTAAGTCTTTAAGTTTAGCATCTAGTGGGAGATGCTTAGATCGGAGGTGCTTCTATAATCAGCAGAGGCAGACACCTCTGCAGGCACCTCAGCAGAAGGATCTCTCACTTGCACACTATTGACCATAGAAAAATCTCAGAACACTAATATAACTTCTAGATGTTAAAATAAATTCCACCCCAGGCATGGAAGTGGCTGTTCGGACTTTGCAAATGATTAAGCTCTGTCTTCACACAGATATAGCTGTTGAGACCTGCTGGTGCAATGGCATTTTCAACTGTGAATGTTTCTGAACCTTCCTGCTGTGGAGACATTACATAAATGCTTCCTGAGATGTAGCTTATTTAGAAGTGATGTGCATACCTGAGCTAATATTCCTAAAAAATAAAATAATAACAATAATAAAAAACTCCCCTATGCTTCTCCTCACATAACTTTTGAAACACCTCAAATGAGAATGAAGTTATTTTTCCCGTCAAGAAGTTGGCAGGGTAGTGAAAAGACTTGTATGGAGGAGGTGAGAAATACCATTTCTAAATGCTGAGCAAACCAAGTAAACTGTCCACAGTGACAACCCAAATTCAGTGACTGTGGTTTATTATGCTAGTTTGAACTGCTACTCAAAACCAATGATATAGGCAGAGCTGCAACTGAACATGGGAGAACATGCAAATATTGTTCATAAATGCTTCCATAAATTCTCAAACTAAATTGAAACTCATGTTTGTGCAGTTACAGAGTCCACTTATAAATATTCAAATAGTTGGGTGTAATCTCATGAGCATTCACAGAAAGCAAAGTATGGCTCTGTAAGAGGACCACTGTGAGGCCTCTGAATGGTTTGACATATACAGACCTCTAAGAAAAGTTATTTTTTTCGGGAAGCACCTGAGAAATTCAAATAAACACACAGAGGATGAGATAATCACACTAGTGAGTAAATTAGCTTTACTTGGTGGTGTCCAATGGCAATTGCTCTGAAGAGCAGACTACAACTTGGGGCATTAAACTATTGAATTTCTGGACTTCTGCCAGCCAGAGTCTGAACACCCCGGGCAAAGGGGCAGTGTGCAGGTTCAGTGGGACACCACAGTCTATCCCAGGTGGTCTGAGATCTACTTTGTAGGTGCAGCAGGTCTGGCAACAACCTCAATTTGTATGTTTTGAAAGGTGCATAAATGTTATGAGCAATTTCATTGTGAGCAATTTTAATTGCTAATGAATACAAGACTAATTAATAACAAACGCTTTTCTCATATGTTTTCTATGTAGGAGCTCACTCAAATCACCTCAGGCTGGTTTATTCTTCTATTTATTACCAACCTAAAGAAAGGAGAGCAAACCCATCAAATACATTTGTTGACCAAAATAGAGAGCATCTTAAATGATGCTGCTGTTTTGTTTTAACTGCAAGTATACTGGTCTGGAAACAGCAGACAATTACTAACTGTATAGTAACTAGCTCTATGCTACTGCTGTATCTTTTTGCACAAAGCAAATTGACATCAATGGAGTTCTACCTAAGAGCTGCTGTGATATCAAGGGCTGCACAGTGAAGCCCCAGGATGAGCCACTAATGTCAGTAAGCCATTGTAATTGTAATACTTTGTCTAAATCCTAGAGTCTAAAAAGGTCTAATAGATCAACACATTCATCTGTCTGCCAGAGGACTGCCCATGTTCTGAAACTTCACAACAATTCAAAGGAGACCAAATAAAAGTGATTAATGAGCAAAGAACAATGTAGTTATTGCAGTGGAGTTCATCTCCGAAACAAAGCAGCAGAAATATAATCAGAATTTAGCAGCTAAATAAAGTGGAAGCTATTAACTGCATCTTTATTACTCTGCAAAGGCAAGTAGCAACTGTGTAATTTAAATAGGTCCATTATGTAACATTTTTTTCTAATTCATTCCTGATCTGCTAAACTAATCTCTCTTTTTTAGGGGGTTGAAAATGAATTAAATGGATGAAAAATGCAGCTGAAAGCCAGGATTATTTAAGGAATGGAGAACAATAGGAAAGCATGACAAGGAAAGATCAGCCATTTGACAATGAAGCAACATCCTGAGCCTGAAGCACAATACTATTGAGTAAGCATCAGAGAAAATGTTTTATTTCTTCACCCAGGATACATTCTCTTTTCTCTTTCTCCTACCCGCCTAGCAGTGGAGTTTGACTTGGTGTTAACCTAGAGAAGTTTAGCTTGGGGTTTCCTAGACTGGATTACATTTCTTACACAGCTCTGTAACTGTATGTCCAACATTTATGACATTTACCGGAAGTCCTAGTTTCATCCCACTCAGATATCAGTATTGAATGGAGGCAGATACCCATGGGTTTTAGGATCCCAGAATGCCCTTTTGCAGTCAACAGACAGAAAGAGAGACACTCGAGCAGCTGACAATTCAAAGAGCCAAAGTATGACTCACCTTCTGGAGCTCTCATCCTCCACTGATTGTAAAGGAAACTGAAAATAGGTACACTCTTAAGACAGGTGGCTAAAGGTAAGTGGAAAGATTCCCACCAAAATACTTTACATATTCCTATGCTTTTGTAACTCCTGCTCCCTACCAGAAGTGAAGGTTCAAGTGAAGGTTTTTTTTCTCCACGATGTTTGTTATACTGTTTTAAAAAGCTGTTCCTACCACAGTCTTCCAGGCAGCATGAGCAAGAAAATTTATCTGGCTACAATGCTGGCTGCCTCCAAATAATGTCTTATCAAGTAATTATCAGAAAATATATCTTTGTCTATCCAGTAAGAATGTTGCAATCATGCAAGTCCTAAGATTTTTATTTTTCAAAGATACCATGGTGCCTATAAGGATATAATGAATTTTCACTTTATTTTTTCATCACATGCACTAATTCTCTTGCAACATATACGAGTGGGCCAGTGCTACGAGTTAGTTTAGTGCAGCATTTCAGTAATGAAAGTCAGAGACTTTTGAAGCTTTAGAATATATATTGAAAGGCTGTATATTTAAAACTAACACCTTTTCATTTAGGCATGTAAAACTAGTGTTCCCCTTTTATCTAATTTCCTGCCCCTTTTATTAGCGATTCAGTTACAACTCTTTTCTGCAAGGAAGTGGCAGTTCAGTAGTTCAGTGGACCAAAAAGTAATGTAATATTTTGCAAGTTTTGTTGGAAAAGTAGTATAGTAGTACTATTACTAATGAGGAACATATTCATTCTACGCCTGGACTTTTCTTTAAAACATTAATGAAAAAATAGCAAGTACAGCTCTGCACATTGTTGCACTTGCACAATCCGTTGGAATTAATGAGAGCTGAATATGGTTACCTAAAGATACATCAGAGCTCTGTGGTTGCGCTGATTGTATTGAAGAGCTTCAAGCTTGTTCTATTCACTTACAGGAATAATTTAGACTGACACACGTCAGTCATGTTCTGCATAAAAGGTCCGTTATATTTCCTTAGTTGGTGGACAATAGAATTAGACATTGGTCCAGCTTGAAGCCCCAGCCAACATGCATCTTCATTTTGTAAAAGTTTAAAACACAAACCTGACCCTGAGCTAATTAGATTCCCCCTCACCAAACAGAGTTTCCAAGTCTCATTTCTTCCTTCAGAAAAATCTGAGAGAAAGGATTCAATTAGTTAGAAAATTAAAAATCTTATTTGTATAATTTGATTTAAACTTTATAGAGGAAAAACCTGGCTTAATGCGATTATTAAATCATCATTTGATGATCACTGAAATACACTGGAATCTTTCTTTAATCATGAGCATTAAAAAGTCTTTGTTTTTGATTGTTGTGTTCCAGGACACCTGACTTCACTGCAATGACTGTGATCAGAATTTCACCTGCCTAGCCACAGTAAGTTCTGGTTTTGTAATAATTTTGTGGGTAATTTCCTTTTCTCTCTTAAATTCATCCTTAAGCTCTTTTTTCACATCTATTATTTTAATGCCTGAGTTTTTTATTCTCATGGTTTTCTTTCCACTTTTTTTCCCTTTTTTCTTCTGCTTCATTCTTTTGCTGTTCTTCATTTTTGCTTAGTCTAACATTTATTGTGGTTTATTTTTAGGATACATGCATATTTGGGATGGAATTATAATCTGAACATTTATATACCAAGTATATGTTTTTGTTGGAGAAATATATAATGGAAAAGTGTTCTTGTTCTTCTGAGAAATGCCCATCACAAATTGCAGGCTGCAGTTCAATGAATCTTCTACTGTTTTAACAAAACACTGAAAGCAGGCAAAGTACAA
>NC_092588.1:45032500-45137500 GCF_047663525.1 Anas platyrhynchos | reverse complement strand
TGTGTATTCTCATAATTTTTTAACATATTAAAATAGTATACGTAGTTAATTTTTTTTTTTAATAGTTAAACACATCTTTGTAGAAAAAGTTACTAATAACAACAGCAGTATTTACTATTGTCTGCATTTGTGTGATTCACAGTTGAACACTTCTCTTGTGTATTCAGTGACAAATGGCAATCACTTTATCATTTATCTTATGACAAATAGCAGATTCAGCCACAAACTGCTGGCCGTAGCAAACTTACAGGATGAAGTTCTTTATTGTTTATGGTTTGTGGGTTGATGTATTCATGCCTTGTTTATTTGTGAAATGAACAAAAATCAGTAAGCAGGCATGAACAAAAGTTGGCCACACAATCAATTGTACTACCCACCCACCTACCCACATTTTCCAAGGACCTAGCAAGGAAATTTGCTGAACTAGGTCTAAGCTGTAAGCTGCCTTTAGAAAAAGGGAAAAAAAAAAAGTCATTAGAGGATGCACCAAATTGTGACATTATGCCCTTAAGCCAAAATAACATTGAATGGAGTTCCTACCTCATTTTAACCTCCTGAATAAAGGTCTTAAGTTCCATAGCTAGCTGTTGTCATAGTCAAGTGATGTTAGACAATTTCAGGGAAAAAAAAGTTATACTTTGATATCTGTCAATCTGACTAATAAAAGAGAAAATCATTAACATGTGTTATGAATTTGTATAGTGTATTTTTATATTGCTTTACTGTGGTTATTGTGCACTTATTTACAAAACTGAGAAAGTCTCAGGTTGTCAGTAGGAATCAAGGTCTTTTCTTATCATCTTTAATTTTCTACTTAAACAGCATTCTGTTCTGTATTGTGTCATTGCAGGAATGTCTTACCATGAGGCCATATAAAAAGAAGCAGTTAGCTGTAGACAAGGAGCAAGTATGTCTAGAACTTTGCATAGTTTGAACTAAATCCATAGCTGAGATTTTTGGTGAAAGAACTCTTTCTCCAAACTGTTGTCCTATAGTGTGAAGAAAAAATGGCTATCTTTCTTGTAATGATCTATAGAAGGAGACTGAGCCCAGTTAGTGCTATAAAAATAAGAAAACTTGATCTGAAATTAATTCAAGGTTCAGGCAATGTACCTGAAGTTCTGATGTGATATATTCTTATAGATCTTGTGAAATTTGAATCCCTTCAATCTGAACATTTCATCATTCTTGCTTCTAATCTGGGTCCATTTTCTGGCAAAGAAACTTGGTGGAATCAGCCTTTGTGAGGCCATCTTGCTGTAGGGAATCCTTGGTTACATACATAATCCGTAGCTCCTCCTCTATGTTATTATCACTTGTATTTACTAGGAGATTGGTTGGAACATAGAATGAAGGAAATAAGTCCCAGCAGTTGGTGGGTCTTAAGATCTTAAATTTGTTGCACATGAAACTCATATTCTTTGTATCTAATAAAATACACATTCTGAAATCATGTTTATTGAGTTGGAAAAGTTTGATGAATAGTCATCATGTGAATTTTTATGTCCTATGGATGTTCTTAAACTCCATTTGTCTAATTATGGAAAAGAAGTTTACAAGCAGAAAGACAGGATAGGACTATTCCGACTTGGAGATATTTTGAACTTAAAAGATACATCTGGGAAAGCAAAAAGCATTCTTTTGTTTTCCCTGTAGAAGTATCTCCTTGCTGTTTCCTATAATGAGACACTAACAGGATTGATGTTAACAAAACTCCATCACACCACTTAGCTTTTTATACAGGAGAAGACCAAAGAAGTTGACTCAAAGACTGAAGCTGTTGGTAACAGCTTCAAAATAGGATCCTGCTAACATTCTAATAAGAGTGTTGTGTCTAAAGGTCATGGATAGGATGATTTTAGAGTGTTGGGAGTTGACATTTAAGCCCATTCCAGTGGAATTGTCTCCCTCTGCTTGCCGAAGAAAGCAGACATTTTGATAAATTATAAGATAGTTATTTTCATTTCTTTCTATCCATTCTGAATGTGAAATCAGAACAAGAGGGTGATTGTTGTAGCTAGGAACAATAGGATGTTTAGAATCATACTTCTTCAGAAGTTGCCTCATTAAGTGTTAGACAGAATGTTGGGTTATGCCTATGTCTGTGATGTAAATAAACCCCACGGGAATATAAAGGATTGTTTCAACCCAATAAATTGTGTACACCACTGTATTTTATTTTGGTGCAGAACAGGCAAGAGGAAGAGGACACAGTTCTACAGTTTTATTGCTTGATGATCATGTCTGCCTGCTAAAGAAGGATTGAAAACAAAATGAAACAAAACAAAACTGAACCGAACCAAACAAAGAAACAAAACTCTTAAACATCCTGTTTATATTAATTCATGGAAAATAATAATCTGTGTAGATCTATGATTTGTCTGTCATATTTCCTAGCAATGCAGTTCTAGTGCTGATAGTTCATAACCAGTTTGTTAGTTTAGACTTGTCTATGTGACATATGGAATGCCACTATTCTGCTCTTCCACAGTCTTTAAGCATTTTCAGTCAGCCAATTTTTTCTATTATCAAAAATAAGTTAACTGCATGATTTACTCAAGTTGATCTCAGTACCTTAAATTTCCCAGCAAAATATGTCCCTAAGAGGAATCACTGGTTAAATTATCTGAAATAACACTTTTGAGAAATGAAACAGGTGTGATTTGAATACACATTTTGTTTAGATTTTAATAGCTGGCCAGACCTATGCTTAGTTAATAGCACTAAAAATCGTTATTTAAACATTATGTAGATTTGTTTAATTTGAGTTTGGCTTTTAAGCTAAAATATACCACCCCTCTTTGTCAAGGTATATTGCTTTTTATTGAAAAACAAACAAACAAACAAACAAAAACCAGTGGATCAACAGTGGTGAAAATCTGTTATTAGTATTTGATCATGTCAGAGATTAATGTAGTTGTTAACTGTTTTACATGTAAGCAAGCACAGAGATGTTTCATCACTGGTTAATAGTGTTTCAATAAGCACATCATCTTTCAGTAGGTAGTGATGCAGAGTAGTCAAATAAAACTTAAAAAGAGTGTCATTTTGGAAGTTTGAGTTTTGGGCAGTAAGGCTGATAATGATAGTAGACTTTAAAAACAAAGCAGAACAGGATGAAAACACAGGATATTAAAGAAATAAATAAAAATCCTTTCTTGACAAACATCATGAATGGCTCTATAAATGAGTGTTTGAGGACCATTTGCCCCATAGGTACACATAACAGTTACTTCAGTCTTAATTCAATCTGGTTGCAAATTAAGAGCCCAGTTTTGTAAAAGGACCTGCATGAACAGATTTTGCATGTTTTAGAGTGTATTTGAACAAATATCTGCACTGATACTTAAGTATCTTCTTCAGTCTGCTCAGCCTGTTCTTCCTCAGGTTGATGTAGGTTTTGAGACAAATGTCAGTGGAAGCTTAAGTGAATTGTTCATATATTATGATTTAGCAGATCTGATAGAAATGGATTTTGTTACTGTAGATCACAAGATTAAAACTTTGGCTGGAAATCTTTTATTCTTTTTTGACTAAAAACTGATGAAATTCCTACTGAGGCTTTACCAGGAAAATAACATAAATCTGCAATGAATTAATTGTAAACATCCAGATTAATTCTAAATAAAAATTTAATCAATGCATAGTAAAGAGAAGACTTTGTCCTTGATGAACATTAATCTTCTAACATTGATTTATTTTTTTTTTTAACTTGTTCTACATTATTCCACTAATCCTACAATAAGTTTTATACAAAAAAAAGAAAGCCACCTAGAGATCACTTAAATAAAGAGTAGGACCATTATACGTATTTCAGGTTCTACCTTCCTTTTTTCAGAACATACTTTAGCTATTGTAGAATAAGAAGAATATGTAGTATATGAAGACCATATCTCCCCTCTCTATCTCTACAGCCCATTATCAGTAGAAACTTTGCATTTAAGTAAATAGTAAAACGTTAATGTTAATATTAATTTAATTAAAATGTTAAATTAGCAGGTGCTTTATTTTTTTCTTCTATATAATGTTTTGCATTGTGTTTATCTGGCCAACAAATATAATTAAAAGCACAAAGAGTTCCCAAAATGGAGTTGATTGTTACTCTGTTGCAAAGCACCATTTGCAGAGTTTTCCTTTTGCAGAAGCACGTACTGAAACTCACTTCACTTCTTACCATTTCTAAGAATTTTTCACACTTCACCTTACACGACTGTAATTGTTTTGGTGCAGTAAGGTTTAGAAAATCACTTTTGCATAGTGATATTCTACCATATAGAACAAGACAAGAACTAATTTTAAAAAACTTGCTGCATCACAAAAATTGTCACAAGTAAGGAGATATGTTATATTTTGGATTATAAAACCAATATTTATAAATTTTAGGGATCTCTAAATTAAGCACAAATGTTCCATGTACATTTTTGAAATTTATGTTTCAAATGTAGTAATGCTTTAGGCTGTATCTCTGTAAAAAGATTTAATCCATCAGAGCTTTTATTCATTTGGAGAATACTATCTTAAAAACATCATTTACATTATAAATGTATATTAATAGAAAATGCTAGTCTATGCACCAGAAACTTGAAAAACAAAAATATTTAGTATCTAAGTAATATATAAAATCTATATATTGTAGAATAGTTTCAGACTAAAATACTAAAAACTTTATCTTTAAGCTTATACGTAGAGTATAAAATGAAAATAGGTGCAGAAAAGTAAAAATCTATAGTTAGTGGACATTCAATAAGGTTATTTTAGTCTACAATTTGTAATTGCTTGATATTTATAATAATTTAAAAAAAAGTTAAGACAAAGTTAAATTTAACATATATGTTAAGTATTTTTGTTAATGGTCTTTGTGAGCATTAGTATATGCTCACTGGAAATCTGTAAACTAGAGAATACCTACTTACTGTCCCTTAAAAAATAAAATTTAATAAGCTGCACCTGTAGAGAATAAAAGTAAAATAGTTTTCCTCTTAACTTATGAATGGTGTTGTAGTTTTGATATTTTGGATACTTTAAATCCCATTAATGTGATTTTTATAATTTTTGTTTTAAAGTTTTTTATGTTCCTTATACAGTACTCCTGAAAACTGTTATATTTCCCACATGATTACAGAAATTACATCCCCTTAGTGATTTAATCATACACATTTGTTGTCAGATCACTTGGTTTAACTATTTCAATTTATCTGAAATTCATAAATAATTTAATCATGAAACAGATATTACCATTTCTTTATTCCAAAAATTATGTTTATGTGGGCAGAGGACTTTCCAGGACAGTTAGATTTCTGAACCCTTAGTTGTATGATAGCAGAATACTGTTTAGTCTTAACAGTTAAAAGGTAATCTTTTAAATCTAAAATATTGTGATATTTTTTTCTCATCCCAGCTGCCAAAGTATATTTTTATGTCCTATATTCTGACCTGTAATAAGTCCTATAGTGTTTTCTCCAAAACCTCTTCTAATCTAGGACTGCATAAATCTATTGAAAAATAGCAAATGATATTGCTTACATCAGTATAGTAATTCCTAAATTAAAATATTGTGCAATATTAAAACATTTAAATATTGCCTTTTTTTTTTTTTTTCTGTTGAACTCAAAGCAGATTATTATATGTTATGTAAATAATATTTTTTAAATAGCTGGATAATTGAGGTCTAGTGGTTAGGATTTGCTTATTGTAATGCTGTTGGTTAGCTATCATCACAAATAATTATTACTTGTATTAATACAATATTTTTTCTTAGGTCTAAAATTCTGCACAAAAATCTAGTAGAAAGAAAAATAAAGGAATTTGGGAGCTTCTTTGTTTTATTTTTGAATTATTTTAAATGGAAGATTTCAAATTTTTATATAATGATGTGAGATAGTTAGAAAGTTGCAACTTATTCCTTCGATGTAAATATGGATGATTCCAGCTATCTAATATACCATTCTTGTGTAATTATTCTTAATCTCTGTTGATCTCATACCCACAAATATGTTACGTAGATTGTTTAAGAGGACTAGATTGATCATATTTTCAAGATGAATACAATGTGTATTTGGACCAATGAGAGTTTTGTTAACAGTAGTGCTGCCACTGTTATGCTACCTTTATTCTTGAACAGTGATACAAAAATAATACTTGTCTTGAAGGAGATATTTCTGAAGTATTACTGACTATAAAGAGTTTTCCAAAATACTTTATTTCAGCTTGGCTTTGGAGATTCAAGACTAAGATCACTCTGTCTTCCATAACAGCAATGAAAACACCTGGCAGATTATTTGTAATTCTAATCAGTTTTTAAACTATTGGCCTTCATTACACAGCCCACAGAGTGCTTGTGGCCCACAACATGTATAATTGTAACCCACCATAAATTAGTAGCATGGCCTCTATAATTTAGTGTTGCGGAAGCTATTGTTTATCCAAAAGAACATTGTTCTTGTGAAAAGATGAGTTACTTCTAATATGTATACTAATTACTGAAAATTATTGTATGACAATTGGATGTCCTCAGCCAGTCATAACAAAGAAATACTGTCAGGTTGTCAGCTCATAAACCTACTTCTTGGAGCTAAGGAACTGGCAATAAGCAAGCTTATGTTTTGAACACAGGTTGAATTTATCTAAAGCTGTATTTAGCTTTTCTGTTTCAGTTTCTGATCTAGGGCATTGTGTGTGCAAATGGGTATAGACAATACATCTGTTAACTTTTAAAATATTGGCATAACTGTATTGAGTAAATATTTGAAGATACCACTTACTATGACTTCTTCATGTTATAAACAGTATCAGTAAGAACTGATTAGATTGTCAGCTGTCCTTAATTTTCTTCAATTTTAGAGGTTTCTCAGGTTTCATGAATCTCTCTAGCAGTAGAAGATATTTTCAGCTGTGGTGGGGATGATTGTTAAATGCTTCTGCATTAAATACATAGGCAAGACCTCTCTATGCTATTGTAGGCTTGATGAACAAAGTACTTCAGAGTATAAATATGATATCTTCTTTCATGATTGATATCAGTTGGGTAGGGGGTTCTATATTGAATGCCTTACTTGTGCGTGTAATTAAGACAAAATTTTAGTTTTGCAGTGCAATATAGATTTGGTTTATAGGTAGATGTAATAGCCTGTTTTACATTTTCTAATTCTTGATTGGAGAGGGGGATAACTAAACTGCTCTTATGTCACTAACAAAGTTCACTCAGAAGGCTTAGAAGAGTAAGAACTACCTGATTAAATTTTGGAAGACAAATTATATCTTCATTGCTCAGATTTTGAATTCTGGCATTTCTTTATTATACTAATGCGGTGGTGCCTAACCTTAGACAGAACAAATCAATTAGTAAGAAAAGATATTATGTTCCCAGACTTCTATGACCATAAGTATATTTATGTGTGAATAAAATGCAGAACCCCTATTACACAGTTGCATCTGCACCAGCCATGTGATACGAGGTCATTTGATCATCATTTTGGAGATAGTGAAAACTTTGGTTAATATAGAGTAGTATAGATATTTCATAGGGTGATTTGAGCATTATAGTACTTGCATACTACTCTTTTTATAACTGCAGATAAATAAAAATGGGTTCTTGATGTCTCTTTTTGTTGTATTTTTTGTTTTTGTTTGATTGTTTTGTTATTGTCTGGCAAAATCAAAGAATACTACTAGTTTGGAATTGCACACACTTTCACAGTTTAAAATTTTATTGTCCCACAGGACTTTTAATAAATGCTGATGCTAACTTTCCTAGATCTTGTTTATATTTTCTGGCATTTGAAATAATTGGTATTTTGTATTAATCTTATAGAGGATGAATATGTAAAGTGAGATAAACTTGGGAAAGCAAAATAAAATCACAAATGACATTTAGTGGGAAAACCATGAAAGGGAATTGTCTTTAATTAGTTCACAGTTGGAGATTTGTTCATACTGCTTATTTTAGTTAAGTCTTTCATTGGGGAGAAAAGAACTATTTAACTTTCAAGATCCTTGGAGGGGAGAGGGCCTTGAAACACTTTTTATATATATCTTTCAGACACACCTTCCAAAATAAACGTTCATTTTTTAAGTAGCCATGCTATATTACCATAATAAATACTTAGTTATTTTTAATCTATAAAGGTTACTCTTTGTATTGAAATTGTATTGTTCTCAAAGCAGGGCTAAAGGAGAGAACTTTGATATCTGTATCTCCCAGTTTGTACACTGAAAAAAACCTGTTTGTTAAAAAGCTTTAACAGCATTGGAACTTATATTCTTGACTTGAGTGGTTTGTAGTATTTGCTTCTCACTCAGCAAATTCTAAGATACCCATCCTTAAAATCAGCTCTTAATGCTGTCTTTCATGTCCAACAAATAGAACATCTCTGCATCTAAATTAGCAAAGCTACTTTGCTCCAAAACTGACTATTCTATGTGGTATAAGATTGAAGCTGAAACCACATGCAACACATCATTCACTTACCAGGTAACCGTCTCTCCACATCCATGCGTTCAATTGTGAGAACCTCAAAAGTCACAGCCGGCAGTTCTTTCTTTGCATAGTCTGGAAAGAAGCTCCTATTGCCTTACTTTCAATCTACTCTTCATTTTACTTTTACAGCTATTTCTTTTTCATTAAATATATATATATTTTTTTCTGCTAATAAACACATGAGGGTGTGTTAGAGCAGGATTAAATGAAAGCTGTGAGTTGCAGTTCTGAAGATTAAGAGAATCTGAAAAATAATACATTGTCAGTAACCTTGCTCAGTAAATTAGGAACTAGTATACATGGTGTGTGCTGTTGGGATAAATATTTGTGTGCCATAGTGTCCAAGAGTTAGTTACTGACAGCAGTAAATGTCTCTATAGAAAGTGAAAATCTTGTTCTATTTTTCTACTTATTTTTGCTATATTGAACGCTGATAAAACTTTATAGTAGCACACATATATGTATCTGAAAATAAATATTTATGTCTCTGCTGTGAATAGAAATCTTATTTTGCTCCATTTGCCTAAAAACTATCCAAGATGTAAAAGGGTTACAAAGACAATAATGATTCTAATTCTGCTTTACTAACAGATGTTCTTCAGTGCTATTTGTATGTTGAAAGTCTGATATTCCTGATTTTTTTTTTAAATCTGACCTGGTACTTAATAACATAGCTTTTAAAGTCACTTTAGTTTTTTATCTTACTTCCTTTCTTAACATCTTTGTTTTGAAATTTATTAACCTTTTTTAAAAAAATACAAATTCATAACATGATTATTCATACAGGCAAGACTATCACAGATAATTTTCAGGTTTTCAGTGGCAATCTTATAGATCCCACAAGATTAAGAAATATTTATAGTAAAGATTTATGTTTATCTTTTCCATACTACAGGCTCTAGATACGAAGTTCAAGCTATCTTATCAAGAATTTTCTCAGCCTTTAGATTTTCCTTTGTAGTAACCATTTTTGATACTATTTGTAATACAAATGAGTGTGGAAACACAGTATACATATGAAGGCAAAGTTTAATACTAATATTCTATCTTGACAGCAGCGATAAAAACTGGGAGGCTATGCCTCATTGTTTAGTGACAAAATTAATGACTATTATTATCCATCTTTCTCTTTACCTTTCTTTGCATCTGCATTCCTGAGTACTGTGGACTGAAAATTAAACTTAAATATTAGACTTTATGCAGAGATGTTAAAGGATACTTTCTAACAAGTTCTGATTTGTCATTTTAATGTATTAGCTATTTAGTTTATTTGTTTATTTATTTTTATATCAAAAAAGTGTTTGAGTGGGGTCAGAAAAACCTATGGCTATCAAAATATGTGAGATTGCTAAAATCTAAAGTGTTGATAACACTAGTTTATTAGATAACCAGAAGTTCAAAGTCTCTGCATCAGTAGATACTAACCAGGTATGATAAATGCTTTCATATTTAGTAACTTGAAAAAGCCTTTCTTTTTTTTTTTTTTTTTGTTTGTTTGTTTAAAATTTGTAGTTTATATAGTGCTATAGAGTACAGCTATTCAAGAATCTGACTTTCAGCATTTAATGGCTAGATGAAGATGGCTACAGGTCTTGGTACCACTTCAGTTAAGAAAAATCCAAGCTTAGTTGTAAGTCCTTCTGATTCTTTGATGTGTAAGAAAGTTATGTCTTCTAGCTTGATGCTAGATGTAGTACATATCATATCATATCAACATATGATGAACATTATCGGATGTCTATTAGCCTATGGAGATTTTTTTTTTCCCTAGAAATGACTTGTCACATCATACATCATCTTTCCCTGAAGGATTTGGTTTTATCTTCTATGTTTGTACTTAGCAATGGTGAGAATTGGAGGCTCTCAGGATAGAAGTAGTGACAGCTGAGGAAGTAAAGAAATACAGAAAATGTAAGAAAATGTGTCATTTTGTATTCTTATAATTGGATTGCTGCTATTGGATAATACAGAGGATGGAAAGTACACTGTTTACAAATTCTGAGCAATAGAGTGTGTGTGCAAAATTAGGTAGGGTTATATATGTGGGAAGATGTTTTTAGTCCCTAAGAGAAGGTGGAGATGGTTAGTCCATCCTTTTTCATCAAGGATCTCTTTTCAAGAGTGATTCCAAGGAATTATTTATTTATTCTTAGCTTTCTTCTGATGTAATCTTTTTTTTTTTTTTTTTCATGTGTTATGAAAGCATTTTAAAGAGGCTAACTGTCTGTGTATAAAGCTAATGTTTATGAATAACCTCACAAATGCTAAGCACCCTTCTGTCCACTGTTTAAAAAGTCAATGAATCATATCTCTGCCAAAATGTGGGAAATCCCTAGAAAATCCCAAAACAGAAGACAGCCTTTTATGGCAGCTATGTGAATAAATTGGATGAATAGATATTGCTTGTTCAAGTGCTTCAAAAAACATTTGTAACCAGAGAGTTGCACAGTCCATGGACACCGCCTCAATACACCTTGTTTCTGTAAGTGCTTTTCCTATTTTTTCTTCCTATTTTACTCAGAATAAGTATGAATCCCCTTTTTCACAAGATTTAAGCAGCTTAAAGAGTAGTGTCTTGAATTAAAACACAGAACAAAAATTTGGAAAAAAATTACTTTCTCTTATACTGATTTTTGTTTTTGGCTTTTTTTTTAAGTAATTCAGGTGTGCATGTCGTTATTGTTAAAACTGCCAGAGTTTTAACTTTCACCATATAAATCGAGCACTTCTGATACCTATATGTTTTCTGCCACATTGGGTATCTTGATAGATTGTAATGAACAACTGGGGACAGGATAATTACTTTTGTGTTAATAAGATATTTCTGTACTAACTAACTGTTTCTGATGCTATATGATTTTTGATATCTTGTCATAAAATGAAGGTGTTGATTGGAAAAGTAAGTCTGTTGAAAAGCCCTTTCTTCGTGCACTTGTGCTAGATTATGAAAGTCAGTCAAAACTGAAAAAAAAAAAAATCCAAAATTTTTGGATGTTATTTATTCTCTATTTCTCACTAGTACAAAATAGCTATCTGTACAGAGGAAAAAAAAAAAAAAAAAGAAAAGGAAGGAAATAAAATGACACATGCATGCAATGCTATGTCCAAATGTACTATAGGGAAGATGGAACATTGGGTGCCCAATCTACCTTTCATGGTTCATTTGTATTCACTGTCTGCATAATTAAAAGTAAGAGTAAATAAGAAAGCTTAATGAAACAAATAGGTTGTTTTGCCAGAATCTTACTCTGACAGGCCAAGTGCTTGTTTGATCTTATCCACAAGCCTCAAAAACTGACTGAATATCTTGCTTGAATATCTTGAGGCAGGAGTCAAGAACAGAGTGAAAGTTTCAGATACAGATAATATATATTTTTTATTTTTATTTTTTGTAGCTTTGTTCTGATTCTATTAGCAATTACTCCACTGTGTTTTGCTGGGTTAAGATCATTTTCTACTTTAATTTTGTCTAGTTATAACTGAGGTTATACAGTGGTCTAACAAACCCAGAATACTTGATTTTTATGAGAAATTTGACCTATGTGCAGGGTTGATTAGCATATTCATATAGTCCTTACCATGCAACATGTAATGTGGAATTCTTGCACATAGACTGAACAATTTTCAGGAGAAAAGCTGATTCCAGCATCAGCACAAGCAGTACTGGATGCCATGTTTGGGATAAAGAGTCTTTGTTCACAAATGAATACAATGTTCCTTGGGAAAATGGCAGGCATGGTGAATATGGCTTTTGTCTGTCTTAATAGGACCATTAATACATTTACAACTGTGAAAAACAAAAAAACAAAAAACAACAAAAAAAGTAATGTACATGTGTATATGTCTGGGAATCTTAGCTAAAAAAGAGAATGATAAAATTCTTCCATATTTGGATCTTTCCAATGACTGAGAGCCAGACTGTGAAGTTACTGAAACAAATCACTACAGTTATTGGACATATAACAGACACTGTCTAACTCATCTCCAAGTAGTGTTAGAAAAAGTGTCTTCCAAGGGTAATATTTATTGCATACCTACTCTTGTATTTGCTGCATTGTTAGTAACTTATTTTTTAGACAGTGTGAGGAAAATGTGCTTAATTTTGCCAATTGCTTAAGTGGACAGATTATAAAGGATATTTTTATTTAGATTTCTGAAAATAAGGGTTCTCTCTTATCTTCTTGTTGGAAAGGAAAATTTTTTCAATTTCCTGCAAAGCATCTGTTTCCCAGACAACTCACTGGTCCCTTCTGAAGTAATGTGATTGTATATATTTCTTTCTCATTATTGCATCCTCTACAGGAGATCATCAGAACACTTAGTTAACAGAACTCTATTTGCTCCAAATTGGTTTCACAATTCCAAGATTTTAGTCTTCCCTACCAGCTATTCCAGAAGCTTCAGCTTCAAGGTTACCATCAAGTTCTCCATTCAAACCCCAAACCTTCAACTTTGACAGAGCTGATTTATTGTATGTGGCTAAACACAGTGTTAGCAAGAGATTCAGTAATTGTTTCTGCTCAGTCGTAAGTCTTTCAGGAGGAAAACTTAGGCTCTGAAATGGAAGAATTTTTTCTTACAGATGTTGATTAAAGCCTTGCTTCAGTGATCCTTTAATCTTGGACTGTTTGCTGTCACTGGAGTTTCTGAACTCTGTTTAGTGAAAGTGCTGTAGGCAACAAAACCCCAGATAAGTTACTACTACAAGGGTTTTTTAGTATTTGTTTATATGACAATACAGGTTTTTAAATACATTAGTGAACTAAAGCTGTTAGACTGTCACCTTTAATGTGAATTCAGTGCTTAAAAAATCTGAGAGTGTTCTCTTCTGAGTCATGATTAAGTATTTCTGCATTGTCTACTTCAGCATTTCCTTTTTTATTTTTTTACTTTTTTCCTTTTTGGCAGCTGTGACAACTACAAAAATTATTAATATTGTTAGTAAAATCATTTCAGAAGAATTTCACATAATTATAGGTAGTGTTAATTAGGATAGGTTCATAATATATAAGTCATTCAATGAGCAACATAGTATATTTATCAGTGAGGGTAACAATTAACAAGCTCAAAGACACTACTGAGAAGATCCCAGTATATAAATACATTAAGAACACTTCAGTCTTGTGTAGAAACAATAAAATTATTATTGATTAGATTAA
Source organism: Anas platyrhynchos (assembly GCF_047663525.1). Taxonomy (NCBI): domain Eukaryota; kingdom Metazoa; phylum Chordata; class Aves; order Anseriformes; family Anatidae; genus Anas; species Anas platyrhynchos. The sequence continues at coordinate 45,123,865 of NC_092588.1, read as the reverse complement.
TTATAATTTCATGAAGATTCTCTTTGCTAGTTCTGTAAAGATTCTGCTCCAGTGTAAATCCCTCTATATAGCTAAATATGTGTTTTTGCCTTTAATTTACCTATTTTTAAAATGGTACGTTGAGATAACCTGACCTTCTTGTCATAAATAAATAAATAGTAATGGATATACATAGAGCTAGGGTATAAAAAGGTTGCTTTTGCCCTTTCTCTCCCTTTTTCCTTTCAAATAAGAAACTGGAATGCTTTAAGATTTGAATGAATGTCATTAGAAGTTATTTGGATAAGCATTATTTCCTTATTATAGTCTAAAGTTTCTTCATACTTTTCTACCATAGCATTTTTTAATTTCATCCGTCCAGATTTTTACCTGTTGTATGGTTTCATCTACAGTCATTACTCCCATACTGCTTTAAAACTCTCCATCCCAACTTACCTCTTACAGGATTTCTCATCCCTATGACTCTTCACTTCCCTCCAACCTAAACCACTTATTTTTTGACATAAATATAAAGTCAGAGCTGCTCCCTTTCAATTTAACATCTGCACAAATTGCAATGTTAAATGTTCCTAAAAAGGAACATTTTTTTGCCCTAAAGTTCTCACACACATTTGTATTAGTTATAGTAACAAGAGCCTAAATTTGCCAGACCTTTGAGGGAGAGCTGTCTAAGTCTTTTTCTTAAAGTGAATAAATGTGCCAGAGTTTGATGTGTGGGGTCCTGTCATAGTGGTGGGTACATTGACTACAGACTTCTGGGTCATAGTTTGACCTTGATAATAGGGACAGTTGTTTTGGAGGAAGGCAAATGGAAATTACTGGTATGTGTGTATCCAATACCTGTTTCACCTTGTGAATTTGACAAACACCGAGGTTGAGTAAAATTTCAAAACTTCCAAAGTATTAATCCAAGGCACCCTCAACTCCACAAGGCAATCTTCTTTATTCACTCTTTTTTACTTTTTTCCCCTCTTGAGGCAAGAATGAGATTTAATGGAAAGCTTTGTTATCCATGTTGTAAAACCACCAATATTGGCCCCAGTTAGATAATTTTTTTAGATGTGTGACATCTGATATGCTATACTACTCTGTATAACAGTGCTTGTGCCAACTGTAGTTTTTCTAACAGATGACAGCTTTAATATTTGTTCTCCATACCGTACATGTGAATTCTAAATGTGTCCCTATCCGACTTTTGGTTTTATGTGCTCATATTTTTCTTTGCTAACTGTATTAATACCACTGAATTTTCTTTGAAGTTGGGCATGGCAATGATTGTCTCCAGGAGTCTCTTTCTTGTCCATTCATTCTTCATCAGGTTAAATGGTATTCAGTCTCTAATATTAAGTTAGAATGAAGAAAAGTTAGCCAGAAAGACCTGTTTTTCTCTTTACACCGTTTAAAATAGACTACAGTCTAGAATATTGTGAGTACTATGTGGAATTAAACCTTTTGGCCCAGGTACAAACTGTACCAGTGTACAAACTACACTGGTTCACCTCTGGGTAACTTTTTAATGTATTGATTCCATCTCAGAAGTTTTAAGAATTATTTTTCTCTTCTTGTGTACAATCTATGTCCTTCCCTTCCTAAGGGCTCTTTCCTGTGAGAATGGTTTGTTAAATTCATGCCTACAAAACAGGCTGAAGTTTTTCCGTCCATCCTTCTTTCCTGAAATTTATTACAGCTATTTGCTCTCTCTCCTTAAGTCTCAATGTTTCCTTTACAGTTTCTGTGTCTGTTGTTGCTGTTGCTCTTTTATTTGATTTGTTGTTGTTGTTTTCAGCTTCTACATATTCTTGGCAGAGACTCCTTTCCTGAGTTTTAGGCTAAATCACATTCCCAAATCCCTCATATAATGATGTGATAGGTTTTCAGATGATCATCATTCATTCTCATTTTCACATTTCTAAACCCTAAAAAATAAGGCTATAGGATCTCCTCAAGTTTCCACAACAAGGGCTCTTTCACAGTGGTATAAACTTCACTGTCTCAAAGAGTCAAATTTTACTAAGTCTAGAATTTTATTTTATTTTATTTTTTAAATGACTGGTCATATGTCTTTCATTGACAAAGCCATAAAGGCATTGAATAAGTATAACGTAGGGCTGTTACTCAAAGATCTTGCAACACTGCAGCCAGGTACTAGTTATGAAACCTAGTAGGAATTTGTTTTGTTTTGTTTTGTTTTGTTTTGTTTTGTTTTATTTTATTTTATTTTATTTTATTTTATTTTATTTTATTTTATTTTATTTTATTTTATTTTATTTTATTTATTACTTTATAGTCAGTAAGGATCTTCTCCATAAGCAGAAATTTTTGGAGACTGAGAGTAATTAGAAGACATTTTTTCTCAGAAGGAGTGGTCAGGTATTGGAACAGGTTGCCCAGGGAAGTGATGGCATCACCGTCCCTGGGGTGTTTAAGGAAAGGTTGGCTGTGATACCTAGGGACATGGTTTAGTGGGTGACATTGGCGGTAGGGTTGTGGTTGGACCAGATGATCTTGGAGGTCTTTTCCAACCTTAATGATTCTATGATTCAATGTTGCCTGGAGAAACTGTGAAGTCTCCATCCTTGGAGATATTTGAAATTTACCTTGAAAAGTTCCTGAGCAGCCTGCTCAGGACTGAAAGTTGACTCCACTTTTAGAAAAGGATTTGGCCAATATGATCTGGTGAGGCCGCACCTTGAGTACTGTGTTCAGTTTTGGGCCCCTCACTACAAGAAGGACATCGAGGTGCTTGAGCGGGTCCAAAGAAGAGCGACGAAGCTGGTGAGGGGCCTGGAGAACAAGTCCTACGAGGAGCGGCTGAAGGAGCTGGGCTTGTTCAGCCTGGAGAAGAGGAGGCTAAGGGGCGACCTTATCGCTCTCTACAGATACCTTAAAGGAGGCTGTAGAGAGGTGGGGGTTGGCCTGTTCTCCCACGTGCCTGGTGACAGGACGAGGGGGAATGGGCTAAAGTTGCGCCAGGGGAGTTTTAGGTTAGATGTTAGGAAGAACTTCTTTACTGAAAGGGTTGTTAGGCACTGGAACAGGCTGCCCAGGGAGGTGGTGGAGTCACCATCCCTGGAAGTCTTCAAAAGACGTTTAGATGTAGAGCTTAGGGATATGGTTTAGTGGGGACTGTTAGTGTTAGGTTAGAGGTTGGACTCGATGATCTTGAGGTCTCTTCCAACCTAGAAATTCTGTGATTCTGTGATTCTGTGAGTATTAGTGGTTCCAAAAGTGATTAAGCAAGTTTGTGGACAGCAGTTACATAAATTGATGCTGAAGAAAACAGCGATGACAGACCATACAGATGATGATGAATGGATAATAATCCAGAGATGGGGCTTTGAGCAATCTGGTCTAGCAGGAGATGTCCCTGCCCATGGCAAGGGAATAGGAATTAGATGATCATTAAGGTCCCTTCCAACTCAAACCATTCTATAGTTCTATAAACATTTTAAAAATTGCCACTGTTGGAGATAATGTTATGTTTAAACCCAGGAAGCTATAGCTGAAGATGGGCATCAATCTTGAACTTGGAATTTCATTTTCATTAATTTAATTTAAGAAAGAGAACAATGATGAAATACTTTGAAATTTATATAAGAAGTTAAAGCCCTCCAAAATACCATAGCTATCAACTCCATACTATTAGGATTCATAGAATCATAGAATATCCTGAGTTGGAAGGGACCCTTAAGGATCATCAAGTCCAACTCTTGACACCGCACAGGTCTACCCAAAAGTTCAGACCATGCGACTAAGTGCACAGTCCAATCTCTTCTTAAATTCAGTCAGGCTCGGTGCAGTGACCACTTCCCTGGGGAGCCTGTTCCAGTGTGCAACCACCCTCTCTGTGAAGAACCCCCTCCTGATGTCAAGCCTAAATTTCCCCTGCCTCAGCTTAACCCCGTTCCCGCGGGTCCTGTCGCTAGTGTTAATGGAGAAAAGGTCTCCTGCCTCTCGACACCCCCTTACGAGGAAGTTGTAGACTGCGATGAGGTCTCCCCTCAGCCTCCTCTTCTCCAGGCTGAACAGGCCCAGTGCCCTCAGCCGTTCCTCGTATGTCTTCCCTTCCAGGCCTTTCACCATCTTCGTAGCCCTCCTCTGGACACTCTCCAACAGTTTCATGTCCTTTTTATACTGTGGTGCCCAGAACTGCACACAGTACTCGAGGTGAGGCCTCACCAGCGCAGAGTAGAGCGGGACAATCACCTCCCTTGACCTACTAGCGATGCCGTGCTTGATGCACCCCAGGACACGGTTGGCCCTCCTGGCTGCCAGGGCACACTGCTGGCTCATATTCAACTTGCTGTCTACCACGACCCCCAGATCCCTCTCTTCTAGGCTGCTCTCCAGCACCTCATCGCCCAGTCTGTACGTGCAGCCAGGGTTTCCCCGTCCCAGGTGCAGGACCCGGCACTTGCTCTTACTGAACTTCATGCAGTTGGTGATCGCCCAGCTCTCCAACCTATCCAGATCCCTCTGCAAGGCCTTTCCACCCTCATTCGAGTCCACAACTCCTCCAAGTTTGGTGTCATCAGCAAACTTGCTCAAAATACCTTCTATTCCTACATCCAGATCATTTATAAAAATATTGAAAAGTTGAGACACACCAAGAAATAATGTTTGGCTTCTTTTTTTTGAATGCTTGAATCTACCTTATTTTGAACTACCGGCTTGTTTTCTATAATCTAACTTTATCAAAGGCTCACCCTGGATGTCAGGTAAGCCCACACAGCTGCTTACTCAGTTACCCTATCGCCAGTGGGACTGGGGAAGAGGAAGGGAAGAGTAAAAGCAAGAAAACTTGTAGGCTGAGATTTAGAAAAAGAAAAAAAAAAAAGTTTAATAAGTAAAGGAGAAGAGAAAAAAAGTGAGGACAAAAATAAAAAATAAAAAATAAAAAATAAAAAATAAAAAATAAAAAATAAAAAATAAAACAAGTGATGCATAGGCAATTATTCACGATCTTCCATGGGTAGACTATGCCTGGTCAATTCCCAAGCAAAAGATGGCTAACCTCAATAAACTCCCCATTTTTCCCTCTTTATTGTTGAGCATGATGCTATACATCATGGAATATCTCTGTGGCCAGCTCAGATCATCTGCTTTGTTACGTGGCCTGCCAAGCTCTTGCACACCCCAAATCTAATTCAATGTGTGGCAGCAGAGCAAGAAACAGAATTCCTTGGTGCTATGCAAACATCATTCAGCAACAGCTAAAACATTAGTGTGTTCTCAGCTGTTCTGGTCACTAATATGAAACCCAACACCATCCCAAAATTTACAACAAAATATAACTCCATCCCAGCCAGACCAAGCTTAAAGTTACTATTCAATAATAAGCACGACTAAGTACTATCACAAAAAACAAATAGTTGAAAGTGTTGAGATGTAAAATATAGCTGCTGCTTTGATGAAAAAATACTAAATGATCTTTCTATTAAGAAGCAGGGAGTATTTGTGGGCCTATGTGTGGGAGAAAATCTTAAATAAAGTGACTTTGCAGTCGCCAGTAGTTGCCTTCGGTAGGAAAGATGTCCAGCATTTTCTAGTAAGTTGTACATGGTTGCTGTGTGTTTAATGCAAGCCTATGTATCTGCATTGCAAAACCTCAAGATATGTAGTAACACTTGGAAAATATTATGATGTAACTTTTGGAAAATGATAACTTTTAAGTGATGACCTCCAAATTGGAATGAGCATCATGAGGATCAGAAAATGCACAAAATGCAGCCACAAGAGCTTAATAGGGAAGCAAGTTCTAAGGACTCAGTGAGTAGAAACAAGTTCAGATGGGGAAAAAAGCAGTTTCATGGAGAATATGTTGCATGATGAGGTGGGAAAAAATGTTAGGAGGAATCTTTTCAATATTGTGTTTTAAATGGAAAAGAAGGTCTATAGGGAAGAATGCGCGTGTCCAAGACAAAAAGTCAGGATGATTTTACCTGCCAGAAGGGGTCAGGGAAATGGTCTTGTCAATTAAGTCTAGTATAAACATTCAGGAACCTTCTTTTGATCTATATGTTCACATAAAATAAAACAAAACAGAATCAAAACCAAAACAAGCAACAGCAAAATACCACCTCTGGCCAGCATTTCTAAATATGTAGAGTTTATTTAAATGCGGAGAACTATATTTCTTTGTTTCTTTGTTCTTTTTTCCTCACTCCCTCACTCTATAAATTGCTATATTTTTATGCAAGCCTACAGGGAAAAGATGATATGTGAAAATCTGAAGACAACCTTTCAATAAAGACCACTACTTTGCAGAAGTAAATTGTTCTTACCTTCTGCATATGTGACTGATTTTATGTAACTTCATTTTGAGGTACTAAGCACAGAAAATATGTATTCTAGATAAGGAGAAATGCTGAATGTTCACAGCTTTTAGTGGCTTTTTAGTGTCCATGAGTATTCACGTTCATTAAAAATGAGGGCTCTACTGTTTCTAGACCTGTAATTTCTTAAAAATCATAACCCGAGATTTCCAGATGTAAATATCTATTGCACAAGTACAATTACAAATTATTATTTATGTTTGAGAGTCTTAAATACATGAGATGACTTGAGAATTCTAATTATATTGCTTATAAGATATTGCTAGGATATTATTTATTTATTTATTCAATTTGAAAAGACAGATGTACATAACATTTTGTCTGCTACTTTAGAAACCAATTAATATTGTTTTGGAGGACAATACAAAGTGATAGCAATGTTTAACCTTGCTTCCTTCACTCTTTGGAAGAAAGCCCACATTCTTAATTCTTCTTTTGTGTTGTATGACTTATTAATAAAAGATCATGTGCTTGAAATAGACTTTATATAATATATCTGTATAAACTTTTAATTAAAAAAAATACTGCTACTACTATAAACTTTCAAATATGCTTTAGTTATAAAGGTAAACTTAGCCTACTTTCTTGCCACACACACACCTTATTTATTTATTTGTTTGTTTGCTTTTCCCAGAAAAATATATTTTTTTTTTAGAATAGAAACAGAAAAAGTAGTAGTTACATTTGAAAGTAATAACCTTTTGTAATTTACTAGTGAACTGAATACACTGTATATCAAACTTGTCATCTTTGCATTGGTAATGAAAAAAAATTGTTGTATAGATATATTTGAAATAACTAGAATTAAGAACACATGAAAGAGGCTATATAGCTTAAAACACTGAGAATAAGTTTTGGTTGCTTCTTGAATTGACAATCCAAATACTAATACATTACTAATGTTCATCAAGCCAGTTAATTATGCTGGATGATTTTTATAATAGTATGTTCTATGAAAGAAATTATGAAACTGAAGGAAAAAAATCATTATTTTGTAGTGAATATGTTATTATATAGATTTTTTTGTAATGGGACCTTATCCAAATTGTAGTCTTAACAGATGGGATCTTGTTGGGGTTCCACATATTTAGTTATTTAGGACTTTAGTAAACAGTGATTTTATCCAGTCTGTGATTGGAACAGATGTGATCTTATCAGGGTTCCACTTTTTTTCAGGAGCATAAAATTGCCATGATTTGCTGTACAGTGCTATAGTTTACTTTTTGTGCTTTTAGAACCAGAGTCCTTTTTAGCCAGAATTTGCCCTTGGGTCCTAAAAACATCATAATAGGGAGTTAATGTTTTATTCTCTATTAATCCCATTAAATCCTTTTAATATTAGAGCATGTGTTGCTTTATAGCATTAACTAGTGTCTTGCACTCAACAGTATTTTCACAGTTTATGACACTGCTTAGGGCATTAACAAACAGCTGTTTGAATTAAATGAGCAGTTAAGGACCCTGTTCATTAACTCAAAAGTTTCATGTATTTTTAATTCCTTAAATCTAATGGTATTATCACCCTCCAAGATATCTATCTTTGATTATAATTTGCTGTGACCAGTATCGGTTTGGGTGAGATGAGAGAGATTATTTTTTGACTATAAACTCTATCAGTGGTGAACAACTCCAGTGAATCTGAACTGTCTTCTAACAGTTTTAATCTTTTGGGATATAAAACTTTTAAAGTTGTTTACAGCAGTTGTGTTAAGATTTCTTCCAATTTTGTTTACTGATGACTTCATTTAGCTAATGTAAAGAGGCAGTTGGAACAGAATTATTTGCATTTGAAATGGTGCTATCAGAGGTTTCTGACTGACTCATTTGAAAAAAAGAAAAAGAAAAAGAAAATTGTATTTGGACATTGACAGAGCACCTAATGGTGTCCTATGTATCAAGTATACATAGGCATTTCATATGTTATACAAGATTTAGTTCTCTGAGTCTTCATTCTCCTTGGAGAATAAAACTTATTTTAATGTAGATTCAATGTTCTTTGTTATGAGACAACAGTGCTATAAAGATAGGTTTTGAACTGAGGCAGATTTGTCATTGCATATCTTCAATTTAAGGAAAAAAAGTGTGTGTTTGCGTGTGCATATGCACATACATATTCAAGATTAATATTGCTTTAATACATGCTCTTAATGCTTTTAGTGCATTTTAGAATTACACACTTAAGCCCAAGTTCTGCACATTCAAAAGCATTACTCATGTCCACTAATCAGGTATATGCTTAGATATCTGTGGCAGTTAACCCAATTTTGTCAACCTTTTTTATACTTTTTTAATTCTTAAAAAAAAAAAAAAAAAAAAAAGAAAAAAGGAAATTCCTAATGAAATCTTCAGTGAAAGAAAATAATTCAAACACACAACACTTCACAATAGGTTTTAATATATTTTATTGCTTACTTAGCTGTCAGCTCAGAGAGTTCCTTCAGTCTGTAGTCAATGTATTAAAGCATGATAAGGCTTTCCAGCAGAGACCAGTTCTACTGTTGTTTTCTATTGTTTGTTTTGTTTTGTTATGTTTTGTTTTTTCAGCTCTGAGTACTTTAAGCTCTTTCTTTCACACTAAGGCATAAGATTGTCTATGCTATTTGCAATAACTGAACTGTGCCACTTCCGGAAAATAACAAAATTACCAGGAATAAGTATCAATCAGTTTTGAGACTTTTATTTTATGATGTAATCCAATTTTAGTATTTCATTTTGCTGCTTTCAATCTGATTATTCACGTTCATGTGAAGCTCAGAAAAATACCTTTTTATTTATCCTTATGATAAATATCCCTAATAATAAGTATCCTTAGGAATCCTATATCCTAAATGCTACAAGGGTTATCTTTACTGCTAAGCTTTTGATGGTAATTTCTCCATCAGTTTTTGGTAAGTCTACATCTCCTCAGAAGAGCTCTTGGGACATTCGGATGCATGTTCAAGGTGTTCTTTCTCTATGCAGTTATCACTCTATGCAGTTATCATTGCAGATCTCAGCCATTAAGGCCAGAATATTCACAGATGGTGAAGGACTGTCTAAGATATCTTGCTATAGTAAGTGGATAAACACAGAATAAATTAGCTATAATATGAAACAGACAAGTCTATCTGAAACCTTTAACCTTGTTTTCATATTCTTCTTACACTATAAGAATCAGAACACATCATACAACAAAAGTAAGACTTAGTTCTTAAATAAGTTCTTAAAAGGAGATTGTATCCATTTTTTTTTTTTTTTTTTTTTTATTTGGAATTCCTTTGGAATGGGAAAATTTGCAATTAATATTTACATGCATGGGGAAGAGTAGTGAGGGTGTCTAGACTTGCTCCACCTTCAGACAATTGGCTTCAAATAATTTCTCTCTTCCCACGCATTGGAAGATTCCATTATTATTTTGTCTTAAAGCCATGTTAATGGATGCCATACAGACCTCTTTGTACCTTTTCTTCTTTTTCTTTTCTCATTAGAATGTATGCCACATGAAGAAGCACAGGTAATTCCGGTTACCTATTCCCATGACAGTTGCCATGCACTCATTTCAAATTATAATTATTGTTAGAAAAGCCAGCTATGAATTACAGATAGTTTCAGCTTTTTCTGAAAAATTTTATGAAGTCAAACAAATTATTTGTAAAAACATGTTGTACTTCCAAAAGAAGTCTTCTGACCATGTACCTTAAAAGGCCTGACTGACATTTACACATAAATTTTACAGTTTCTTCTTTTCATTCACATCAGTATAATAGTTCAAATTCAAAAATGCTGATAATTTAGGGATGACTATTTAAAAGCTGTTTAAATTTTGAAGATTGTATGCAATGGAGATGGGGTTGTAACCTTTACCCAGTATTGCAATAAATGTGTTATGTTTGAGCTTTATGAGAAAATAAGGTGAATATTATACATTGTATTTATTTATTATAAAATGAATGTTTCTTAGAAATATAATGTATTGAGTTTCATCATTTTGTCTTTACATAGAATAAGGAAAAGTCATGTAGACAAAAAAATGTGCTGAGATCTACTAGACATATTCACTAAGAAATTTGAAGGAATAGAGAAAAAATGATCTCATCATCTGCATCACTGTTTGATATACTAGATCCAGTCACCATGAACAGTATGAGTATTATAGGCTAGAAATAGGAAATTCACACTGAGGAAAAGATAGATCTTCCTTGGAGTTCAAAAAGTTGGTCATCTTAAACAGTAGAACTGAGGCTGGGTGCAGTTTTAAAAGCTCATTGATCATGGGAGAAGATGGAGAGACTAAATTGTTAGCCTTATAAACTAACTGAGATATCCAAAATCTTGATCGATGTGTGTAATATAGAATTTAATATAGAATTTTTGTCAAGAGACAGATTTCATCTTTTTTTGTCCCCTTAAAAGCAGCACTTTTCTCTTTTTCTCTACCTTTACAACTTTACAACTTCTTTTTTTTTTTTTTTTTTTTTTTTTAGAGCATATCTCTTTTTATTGTGTTAACTGTAGTGATTTTTGAGATATATATCAACTTCAGTTGTAAGAATGACTGAATTGAAAATGATTTCCCTGACAACTATATAACTATTTTTTATACCAAAGATTAACAGAATAAAATAAAATAAGATGAATAAATAAAATTAAATTATTCTTCTGCAACTCTGATAAGCTTTATTACAATGCAGGGAGGAATTTTGGCAGATTTTGGACACCTGCTGAGCTCCTACAATTCAGAAATAATTTATTGACACTTCATGTATTGTATTGAAAGAAGCAAAGACTCCATGTTTTTGGATTTATGCAATAAACAATTTGTTCTTTCAAAATATTGTCATCCACCATATGAAAATCACGGAAGTGTTGTATCTTTCATTGCAATGAATCAGTAAAATATCTATCTAGTCATCTATTCAAGCTTCTTCAAAATTCTGCAAGTTGGATACTCAAATGTTTCTGATATATAGGTATTTGTACTATCCCAATGACTGTGGTGGAAGTGTTAACAACTAACATCTCTACATGGCTTTAGATGGATTTGTGCCTAGCTAGATGTTGCTATAAAAATCTGGGGATTTGGATTACTGACTATAGAAAAAAATATCTGTGCTATCTCAAATGATGTCCTTTCCTGAACCAACAAGATCTTAGTTCCATTGTGCCACGAGGAAAAAAGGTGAGATTACTGGGTGGTAGGTAGAGCTTGGTATTTTAAAATCTTTTGTTCTGCATAGTGATTGTTAGTCTCAATGTTTAGTTTTCTTTCCAGTATAGAGAAATGACATGAAAGAAAATACCTTCTGTTGCAAATAAGACTGTGTGGGCACCATGAGACTGGCAGGCAGAGTATGACGATAAAATTAGTACCAGGGATTAGTACCAACCACAAATTAAGGACTTTTAATTTTTTTTTTTTTTCTTTCCCAAAGGAAAAATATTTGCATTTACCTGCAAATAGCTCTGATGGAGCAGGTCTAGCGCTTCATTAGAATATGGTACAGATTCTTTGAAGTGACACAGCTTGTTAAACAAATATGTAACTGTCTTGCCATTACTCTGCTTGCATTTCAAGAATTATTTTCCAAAGGGGGGGGGGGGGGGGAAATCTGTATCACTGTCTTTCCTTCCCCATGGGACATATTTCCTGTTCCCAGAAATATCACTAAAAACTGTATCTAAAATTTTGTATTTGGACACTACAAGTCTTCCATGTCTTGAGATTCTTCGTACTGCAAGAACAGTATAACCCTTGTTCATTGGAAATCACTCTTCCTTCATCTCACCTGTGCAGAGCACTATTGATTTGGCATCTTGTGCTGATGCTTGTCTTGGGACAGTGATTCTGCACTGTTTATTTACTTCATCATATCTCATGGGGATTATACTACATCCTGCCCCCCTCAGAATGCGTGCATGATGAGGAAAAGTCTGCTTACCAGTAGTTAATAACATTGTTACGAACTGCAGGCATCTGCTCTGCAGGCCTACAAGTCCCATCCTTTTTTCCATCTCTTAGAGTCCCTTATAATTTGCTATTATTGGAAGGAAGGAAACAAGACCATCTAGTTTACTTGGCCCATTTGCATATATGTGCTATGTTCAACTTTTTCTAACCATAAGGGGATAGTTGCCTGAAGTTCATTCTTTGAGGAACAAAAAAGCAAAACCCTAGAGCTGAGGGATGCAGAACAGCACTTAGGAGATGTAATTATTGCCATTCCTAAATAGGCTGAGTATCAGTAGACGTTCTTACTGCCACTGAGCAACTTGACTGGTACCTGTCTTCTATTTCCTAAACAGTTCATTTCTAACAAAGCCCATTTGTATGTAGCATATATTAAGAAAGAATGGTACCCCACAATGCTGTTTATAGTTAAGTTCATGACAGAATATTATCCCAGAGAGAGAAAATTTGTACAAAATTAACAACAACATTCCTTTGTGAAGTAACAAAACTCAGCCTCGACACAGTGGAATGCAAGAAACAATCTTGTATATGAAGAAAAAAATATAAAAATTTAGAAGAGAGGGTGGTTTTCTCAAGAGGTTCATATGAACTGTACAGTTTTTTAGACTTTGTATGTTACATTTATTGGGTGCTACAATGTTAAATAAGGATAGTGAAAAGAAAAGGAAGAGAGAAAGAACCAAAAAGCTATGAGGGTGAATAAGTAAGGCCATGCATGTCTGAACAAAAGGAGATTATTCCAGAGACTATTTGAGCATTTGCTACACCATTATAGACATGGTCTGGTTTTATTGTTCTGTTGTTATTAGTGAAAATAGAGGCTCCCTGCATAGCATGGGCTGTATATTTTAACTAAAAGCTTTATTAGAATATTAAGTAAGTAATCTGTTATTTCCCCTCAAACAGGAGGAAATGCGGGACAGTGTATTTAAAAATTCTTGGTACCCCTGGTTGCAGGACATGCAGGCCTGGACAGTAAGGTTCAGCAGCTGCCATTATGCTGTCATTAGCCAGGCATTTGTTATCAATGAAATGCTGCAGAACTATTGTTCCAAGGCTGTTGCTGTAAAATCATAGTGCATTGTAGTTTGTTGGAGGTTAGTAGCACTTGTTAATTTGATCAAGGCTGAAGTTTACGGAGGATAAAGTAAACAATGCAAACTGCAGACACCATCAGTTTCCTATGGGCAGTGAAGTGTAGTTTGTTCCATTTACACTTCACAACAACATCTGATGGGCTTTGTCAGTGCTGCACAGAGTAATTAAACCTGAAATCAATAGCAGGCATTTGTCATGTTTACAGCCGCTCTTTCTGCTGGGTTAAACTCATCAGTTTAGTGCCGTTCTGTTTTACTGCAGAGACACGCTCCATTATTTCTTCAGGTACAGTTGAGATATTCAGTTACATGCCCAATAGTTTGAATACGACAGTAAGATTAAAAGGGGCAGGCAAATGGACAGTTTTTGTAATTTATTCACTGATTTCCTTAAACGGTGTTGGATTTCCATTTTCTTCCACCTACCCTTTATGGAATCTTTATGCCCTCAGATAGTACATTCCCATTGTCGAACAGTGGCAATGAAGACAGCACTAAAATTGCATAGAAGTTGACACAGAATATAACTTTACTCCAATCACAGGATACTGCACTGAACTGGGAAAACTAAAGTACTGTACTAGTTTCATGAGAACACTTCCAAGCTGTGGTTTACCTGCTGGTCTTGTTTGGAATAAAATGCACTCTACTGTTTCTGTTCTGTTTATTTCAAGACTATACTCCTCACAACCATTCCTTTTTAATCTCTTCTGGATATTCTTTTTCTTCTTTTCCTCAGTTTTCTAAATTATGGGGTCAGATCATCCTGAATTTTATGGCAAAAAAAGTTTTCAGTTCAGTGATAATCTAGTTAGTCTTTGGACATAAAGTCTGAGAGAAAAACTTTGAGGAATCTGAAAATTTACACATTTAATGTGTAGAGATGTAAGATTTTAAGGTGAATTCTAGTTGCTCACTTTAGAAACAATCCCTGTGTAATGGTATATGCTAAACTTCTTATTGTTACTTTATAGACAGCTTTGACAGAGTGTTGTATTTATGCATGTCTAAGGACTTTCTTTGGTGGGATGTTAATAGTAAGTCTGAATAGTAAGAGTAAAGTCTGACAGATTGGATGTGCCATTAATCTTCACTGGCATGGCTCCCAGGTTTCCTACGTTGCTGATGGCTCAAATGGTTGTGAACTGTATTAAAGATTGCTAGAAATAAATAAATAAATAAGTCTCCATCTTGCATATACGCAGCTTTAAGTTCTAATGCTTACATTTAAGACTGATTAAATATTTACTAGCCTGATTTGTCCAGATCACCCTGCTAAAGACTTCTTACAAGTGATATTTAGATCAGTGCTAGGAAATTTTTTTCAGATAGAAAGCAGATAGCACTTTCATCTCTAATCATCACAAAATGCTTTACAAACTGTCACAATTTATACCCGATTTGCTTTATCCATTGCTAAAATGCAGCTACCCAGGGTGAAACATAGCAACTATTCAACACTGCACAACAGCTTGGGACTGGAAATTAAGGATCTCTCTGCATTCGTAATTGCAGAGGGAAATTAGGTAGGCTGAATGTAATTACCTGAGCTGGAATTTGGCCAGGAGACTGAAGTTAACACACCTACTCTTATGAAGAGTTCCCTGGGACTGCTAATGACCAGTTTGGGTAGGACCTTCCATTTATGTCTCATGCAAAATAAAACTCCTAGAGGAATACTGTGTCCCCAACATCTTTGTTGTGCATTGCTGTTGCACTAATATGAAGGAAGGAACAGAATTAATGTGATCATATGACAGTATGACATGTGCTTGGGATTAGAAGAAAGCTCGGATATGATATTATTCAGTTAGCATTTATGTTTTTATTTAAAAGAAAAAAAAATCTGCATGAGTAGGGTTAGTTATGTACCAAAGGAGAGATGTACAATGCAATAATGATAGAACATTTATGTATCTATAAGGCCTTCTGTGAGACAGGCATATTTCTTACACTTTTGGCTGAGGGCTAAAAAAGATTAGGTTTACTTAATTGTCCTCATTGTATTTCTTTTTATTGTCAGTGTAGAATGAGAAGCTTTATATTGCAGCTGTTTTGTATAGTGTATTACAATTTATGTAATAGACACCTATAGAGGCTAACCAATCTAAGTTAGTAATATATGTGGCCAATCCTCATGAGGTATGAACTAACTAACTAACTAAATAAATAAGACAATATTCTGCTTTGGTTGAATTATCTATTTTACCTATCTGTGACATAAATGTTCAGCTCCAAATCATGCAGAGCACAGATTCGCAGGTCTCAATTTACTAATACCTGAGAATTCTCTCAGGAAGAAATGGTGCAATGCAAAATATGTCATGTTGGACCTGCTCACAGGTGAAAGGAAATGTCATGTTGTGTCTCACCTAAAATTCAGTGTAGATTAAACGCTTAGATCCAGCTTCATTGCTGTCATCCATATCAGGATACACCCTCTTTCAGTCTGGGTTTATTAAGTTCTGCAAGTTGTGTTCTCAACTGTACATAATGTGTAAAAATTGATTTGATTGTGATTTGATTCCTGTTTGAATGAGAAAAAAACAGTACTCACTTTTTGCAGAGAAAGGTCTCAACACTGAAACCTTCTATTTATTGGTAATGCAGCAAAAATGTTGTGGTAATAACTGGAAAAAAATGTAGATAAATCTATATGTTCTCTTTCATTGCACAGAAGTCCTCTGCTATGCTATTCCTTTAAAGTAGTCCATAAATGTGAGAAATTCTCATGATCTCATGAAATACATGCTAAAATAAGACCTGAACTTCATCTTCACAGTTTTGTTTTTCTTTGCATCTCATCATATACCAAGAGCAGTTTTAAGTTTTAAAAGGGTTATAAAGTCATGCTGGAATTGATCAGAATTATTTTCATCGCTCTCTGAATGATTTGTTGCTAGTGAGAGGACAGTTAAGTATTGTGCAAACAGACCAGGAACTTTGGCAAGTTTCCTAAAACCTTGCAGATACACAGGACAATTTCATGTCACTTCTCTAACCTGAGAAGCTCAATCTTGTGCAGTAGGTTCTATACCTGGCAGTGGAGTTGTGTGACAGTTGCAAAAAGAAAAGTAACATGCTCCTCTATGTACTGTTACAGAAAGTGCTACTCTACCATCTGGAAGATGATAGTTGTTCCTTCAAAAGAAGAAGGAGTTTTGGGATATAAGGATATTTTTTGCCTGTTCTGTATGTATATAGTTTTTAGACATTCCTACTCACTCCTGCTCCCTTTCCCTCAAACATAACTATTTTACTCAGATATTGGGAAAGAACTGAGGACAAAAAGCATATGGGGACTTTTATGTGACACCATAATAAGTAATGCTATGCATTAAGTTCCAGACATATAATGTTCCCCCAAGTATATGAATTTTTAAAGACAGTATACTCTGTGAATTCCAAATATCTGCTGCCCTTTCCCTGAAATTGATATATATAAAATGAACTGAAATGCACTGATTTGTAGAACAAAAACAATGGGAGTATTTTCAATGCTTAAATTAAAATATTAGATAGCAGCAGGAAAGAATTTGAAGATAGAGAAGCTGAGTGTATCATCTTCATTAGGTAATGCAGACAGCACCAGAATAAATTAGTAGGCTTTGAATGGCATGTGAAGAATAAGTCATTAAACAGCTCCTGTTTCAGTTGTACTGAAAACAATGAACAAATAGGTTATACTTTTATTATCTTTTTTTTTTGTCTTATCATTGTTTTGATATGATGTGAATATCAAGTACAACACATTTTTCTTATGCATTTGCATACTTATAGCATATTGTAGAAATGATAAACACATGGTAACCCATGTGTCTAAAAGTGCTGTCTGCAGACAGTAGTCATAAAAAATTTAGTTCATCCTTTAGATTTTTTAGCATCTTTCTTTGGCTGTTTGTACAATCTGTGCTGTCTTATTATTTTAAGTATGTCACCAAATACACTGTATTTCAGATATTAGTGTGAGAGATTGTAACAGTTCAGAATATAAAAAAATACAGTGTTCTCTGATGACAGAAGCCAAAATTTTAATTTCATGCCCTAGCTTTTCATGCTTTCACAGGAGTGTAGGATGGAGTGGCTTGTTGCCATTTCTGTTGCAATAGTTCAGGCAATGAAAGAGTACTACAATCTGATTGCCAGAGTTTTTTCTATGATATCACTTTGCTTATAAGTCTTCTGTTTACTTCAACAATACCCACTGAATTCCTTGCTATAAATGCACTTTTAGTGTTGTGTTTACATACTTTGGGACACACACCTGACTTTCTGAAAATAGCAATTTGCTTTCTTGTAATTTATAAAGATCAGATACTTTTAAATGACTTACACCTGTTTTTAAGGATTTAGATGAGAATCACACAGCAGGCAGGTACCTGATCTGTTGTTCTTTTAAATCTGACATTCAGAGAGGAAAGTAGTCAGAATGACAAAACTTGTCCTCAAGGGAATGGTCATTCAAGTTGCTGCATGGCTTGAGGAAAATCACTCTTTGGCCCAGAATACTGTCCATTGCAAGTACAGACTTGGTAACAAACATGAGTTAGTACTAATATATTTTAAAAGGATCTAGCATCAGATTCCTTTTCTCTCACATTTTTGTTGCCTGATGTCCTCACTTGTCATGGTTACCAAATGTTGAATCCTTAGTGGTATTATGTGGTACTACTGTATCCTGTTTCAACCATAAGGTTTTGAAAGTTCACCATTAAAACCAGAATTTGAAATAACTGTACTGTAGTATTGGACAACTTGGTATTTTGATAATCAGCCTTCTGTCCAGAGGGGAGAACATGAGCACCTTATGTACAAGAGGAACAACCAGATGGGTCAGCACACTGGTGAAAATTATTGGATTTGTAAATAGGACAAAGAAGCAGGTCTTGGTGTCATCCTGATCCTCTGTGAGACAGAGATCTGTCTCAGCTATCCTGATTGAGGGATGTAGGAAAAGCTTTATATTTTGATATCTAGAGAAATTGAGACTAATGTGTCTATCTTGAGCTTGAACCTTCAGATAAAGGCATTCATAGTTAGATACAGTGTGAATGCCTATTCCCATTTTTATTATAGTACTAGAAAATGCTTCAGTAAAATCTTTTTCCTCAATACATAAAATAATCAATGTTTCCAAAATCAGCAGTTTAGCCCTTCCTGAGGTAGAACCATATGTAACATGTCCCTTATAAGAATGAATGAATGAAAAATTCAGACCTGTGTGACTCTTCGGTTCTTCTCTCTTTTGGTGACAGTCTTATAAATAGGGTCTTTCTGTCCTACACGTTATCTTGTGGTGGTTCCTGACTTTCAGTTGTCAGTCAGTATTTGCTTTTCCAGAGGTAGACCTGTAGAGCTAAGAATGTTTTCCACTTTGACACTTAGAGAATTCTTTTTGTAGTAGGAACACTAAACTCTTAAAGTGCTGTACAAAATGGTTCACATTAATTGTTGATGTGGAGATGGCCAGCTCTGCATTAATGTATATGCTGAATACAAAATACGTCAAGGTGTCTTGTGAAACCCAAATGCAGCCTTTTGCTGTCACTGGAGTGCACTCATCAGAGCTGAAGCTGTAACAGTGCTTTGCTGAAAAACGCCTCTATTCTTAATGTCTTCTGAAGCTTTATCTATATTCTCATCAACCACTGCAGTAATACTGAGGAAGACTCAAAGCTAATGCAGCATGTGATAGAGTGATTCTGTTTGCTTCAAGAACTCAGCTACTGCTTCTGCGATGATTGTGGATATGGGGACTTACTGCTTGGAGCATTCACATTACAAATATAAGAATCACTCAAAGATAGAAAAAGATACTACTTTGTGATCACTGAAATTATTTTCATCCTTATATCCCTCTTATATCCCTCTTTTCCTATCCTGATCAATTTTTTTGTTTGTTTGTTTGTTTGTTTGTTTTTTTGGGGGGGAGTAGTATTTGGTAGATGAGGAGGAAATGACATTAGGTGTAGATCCCTTTGCTTTGTTTATTTGTGTGCTGATCGTTCTGTCATGATGTTGACAGAGAAATCTTTAGCCATAAGGGACTGCACATCCATACATACACAAAGGTAAAAGTACATTTGGAGGGTATTTCTCAAAAAGCTTTACTTGCTGATAGCTTCCCTTGTTTTAGCCTGGTAGCTTTGATTCTGAGATTACTTATAGAACATACTGGTCTATGCTTTTAGGTTGATATTCATAAAACACGATTATGGCTTATCCAAAATAAAAGTATATAGTTTCTTTTTCAGTGGCCATGCCTGTGACCTCCATTGTGTTAACTACATTCAAACTGCATTGTGTTAACTACAAGAATGAACCAAGTAGACTGTGTTACTATCCTTATATAGAACAAGTACAACTACTGTACCATTATTATGGAAAATGACAGTTCTGAAATGAATGAGAAGTGCTAGAAAACAAAACAACTGTGAAAAGCAGAGACTTGGGTATCAGAAAATATATTTTGACATTGATATATCCTTATTCCTTCTAACTAGGCAAACGATAATTAGCTAGGACAAGCTATATATTATATAAATACTTCATATTATACATTGTAAATATATAAATAAAATTATATTTTTTGTTTATAGGAATAATATTAAATATTTTTCATTATATAAATACTTCCTGAACTATTATTTATGAAAATAAGTACATGAATAAAAACAGACTGTTCAGCTTAGAACATACAATATCCATGTTTCCTCTTTTATACACAAAATATCAGTTTTCACACATCTATTGAGTTGGCAGGATTTTGTGAAATTCTAATGAGGGAAAATACCTATATTCAATTTAAAATATTTGCAACAGTTGTCCTTGCATGTTTATAATATATAAATATATATTTATATATAATATATAAATAATATATGTTAGTCTTATCTGAAAAGTTGCATTGAATTTACTTTTACTATTATGTGTGTATTTATTTTCCAAAAGTTGCCATATTTTTAAAATGAGTGTTTAATAAAGAAGGCTCACTATTAATTCATTAACATTCTCATGTAAAAAGTTTGTATAAAATATTTCAATTTACATAAATTATTATTATATTTTCATTTTACAGAATTATTGCATTAGATTTTATGATATCATTTGAAGTTTGGCTTTTCTGAGGCTTCATTTAAATGGTGACATATACTAAACAGTGAACATCCAGCAGAAATTGTTAAAATCTTCTTGGTAGTAGTAGTTGTTCTCTGGCATTGGAATTTCTTGTTATCATTTTTTCTCCAATAAATATCATCCTTACATGTAGTAGCCAATGACGTAAGTGATTGGAAGATTTCTTGTCTTGAAGCTTGACTATGTTCTACCTTAAATCTGATGTTATCAAGTGGGAAAATCCTCAACAACTTTTGTTAGCATTGCACTATATAGTTGGCAGTATGTGTGTGCAACTACATTTTAGGGCATTGGTCTTTCTTTGCATTGTGCTCCTTTTTTTGTATCCTTGGTTTGTTTCTATAAGTTAACCCCTTCACACTGGCCTTAAAGGCAGGCAGGATCTCGAGCCTACAACAACTTCACTCAGAACCTGTTTGATTCTACTCTTTTGGATTTCTAGCAAACTTGTTTCTTAGATAAATATGTTCATTAAATAAAACATATGCTTGTCTAAAGGCACTCTACGTTTGTTACTGCCTTTATGTGATTATCTGTGTGTACTGCCTAATTTCTGTTATTTATAGGTTGGGCCCATCTGTAGGTTTTAGCCAGTAAAGGTCTCCATGAAAAGACAGATCTCAGATTTCACTGTAAGGAGGAAAGGAAAACTAGTCTCAGGGGGATAAAGGGTTTCATAAACAATGAACTTCTGCCAAGGACTCTCTGTAGTGCAGGGTAATGAGACTAAGGTGGTATCTCAAGTTTTCAGTCAGCAAGATTTTAATAGATAGAGAGAACCTGAGCCACAAGTATAATTTTACTGACAACCACAATATTGCGTTGATACAGAGCTGAACTGTGTTCTTATTGATCTATTTTATCTAGACTGTAGAACTGTTCTAACTGAATCAGTGAAGTTTTGGTATTCTATTACATTACAGTTATATTCTATGTTTAAAATCTGACTTCTTTAATAATAATAATAATAAAAAAGTACATGATACTTCTGAAGTTTTTACTGAGGAAGGTGACAATGTTGATTAAAAAACTAATTACTTTCAAAAGTTTCCATAAAAAAAAATAGATTGTGTTAATTTTTTCATTAAATATTTTGTTTTGTTCAGTGAAAAATTTCTAGACTACTCTTTTTGAAATTTTAGAAATGTTATTCTAATTAGAGTAGGCATAAGTGGAGATGCATTCTCTGTTACATAAAAATCTGGAAAAGGTCAAATAAGGAGATCAGAATTCTTTTCTGCTCACTCTTGAAGTGAAAGTAGGGTTTTCTTCATTGGAAAAAAATGAAAAATAAAATATTTTCAGGATGCTTATTCAGTATAAATATTTCAGTAAGCAGATAAATATTTCAAAAAGCAGATTTGAAATTAATCTTAATTATCTCAGTATTGCCTATAAAAATAAAAAAAGGAAAAATAATCAAGGTCAGCACTTCTTCATCATCAGTTACTGGATTTCAGAATTAGATGAGAAACAATGATTAGGATCAAACCATATATCTGTATGGGAAGTCCAATAGGAATTTCATAAATAGAAATCCAGAAACTCTACTTTTAATATTGATCATGGAATGGCTTGAGTTGACTCTTAAAGATCACATAGTTCCAACCCCCATACCATGGGCAAAGACACCTGCCACTAGACCAGGCTGCCCAGAGCCCCATCCAACCTGGTCTAGGACACCTCCAGGGATGTGATCCACAGCTTCTCTGGGCAACCTGTTCCAGGTTCTAACAACCTTCATAGTCAAGAATTTCTTCCTAGTATCTAATCTAAATCTACCCCCTTTTAGTTTAAAACCATTGCTCTTTGTCCTATCATTACACTCCCTGACAAAGAGTCCTTCCCCATGTTTCCTGTAGGATCCATTTAGGTACTACATGAGGTCTCTACATTTAGGCCACCATAAGGTCTCCCTGGAGCTTTCTTTCTCTAGGCTGAACAGCCTCGGCTCTTTCAGCTTGCCTTCATAGGAGAGGTGCTCCAGCCCTCTGATCATTCTCATGGCCCTCCTCTGGACTCTCTAATAGGTCCACGAATGTTAAAATGGCCATGACAAAAACAGTGGTAGTTAAAAAAAGTCTCAGCCAAGAAGGCCACTGGGTGTCAGTCATGTTCATTACAGCTATGACAAAGTTCACTGAAGCCAAATGGCTTGTCAGTGAACCAAAGTATGTAGCAGATTAGGCAAAATCTAAAAAATTGCATTTAGAATATTTCATTAGAGTAAAATATCAATGTTGATTGCCATCAAAAGTGAGTCAGGGGTATTAATTTTCAAAAGAATTGCAAAAACTTATGGTTGTAAAATCAGAATAGTGATCCCTCTAACTGTAGAAATGTACATGGATGAAAAGCCAGAACTAAATGTTAATATGTCTATGGTTGATTACAGTGTTTGCCAAAATAAAATACATTAAGATGTAAAATCCTGTACATTTTGCACATTTAGTTTATTGAAGCAACAACAACAACGAAATTAAATTTCCAGTGAATTTTACCAAAAAAATGGCATAATTATCCTATGGTTCTCTTGGTTTGCAACTTTCTGTCACTTCAGAGACATAAAATAGTTGTATGTGAGATATGTATAAGTAACATATTCTATTCACTATTATTGTTTACTTTTTGATACCTTTCTCACTTTATTTTTTGATCTGTACAATTGAAAGAAGATTTGGTTTAGCATTAGTATCTGAATAAGTAGGTTTATTATTTTTTGTTTCATGTTCTCTGCATAGTGCCATTAATACAAAAATATTAGTCTTTGTAATGACAAAAAGAAAGTGTGTATCTAATGACCTTCCGGTGAGTAATTAGCCTTTTCCCCTACTGATGCAAAATTGTCCATCCCTAAATATATAACAAAATGGAGAACCTTTATAAATGTTTAAGTGGTCATAATGAAATAAATTAATGGACATTCCCATGCAGTCCCATTTTTTCCAGAATAGCAGTGAAAGAGAAGTTTTCTTTCCTAATATACTCTACAAATATTGACAGGTATATACGATCAAACTGTGATGATATAGAAGAAAAGTTAATGATGCAATAATAGGCAAATAAGTTTGTGTTTAACAGTCTAAAAAATATCTTATGCAGAAAACAATAATGAAATCATAAATTTTTTTTTTTTTCTTTTTAGATAAAAGATGTAAACTTAAGGTGTAAAGGAAGAAGTAGGATTGGAGAAGTTCTTAATTCTATGTAATTTCAAAATCTTTTTTATACTTACATCAACTTAAATTCCCTCATATTTATAGATTAACTTTAGTTAAACATGTAGCTTTTACTTTTCTTAAAATAAAAACTTTATGTATGGAAAAAATCTGCAACCAGAAACCTAAATTCAGTGTTAAAGTTTTAGACTACATCATACCCTTCAAAGGAATATTTTTATGTTTCTTGTTTCCACGTTATTCTCAATAAAACACAAATGTTAGTTTTAAAGTAAAAGTGTATATTTTAAAATGTTTGGTTTTGTTTCGATATAGAAACATTTTGCTAACTATATAGAATTTTTTGCTAACTATATAGAATAGCTCTCTAATGAATTTGCTTTTTTATCTTTTCTGGTCTTTGAATGATTGATGTTTTCTTCCATTAGCATTCACAACCAATGGATCGAATTAGATCTTCTTCAATCAATACCAGATTTACTGGCATTATATACCATAACAATTGTTTCCAATTAACTTGTAATAAAACCTCTTAAGGTAACACTTTTTCACAGTTAGCATCAAATGCAAAATGTGTTTGCTCTTCATTTTTGCTTTATAGTCTGTTGTCACTCACATTTTCTGCAACAGCAGTGCTATTTATTCAATTTTTTATCTTTATTTTTGTTTTGTCTTTGAACTTTCACTTGTGTTCTGCTTGCTTTAATGCTTTTTTTATTTTTTTTATTTTTTTTTTTCACTTCTGTGGACTCACTAATTTGTTTCTGTGCCTTCTGAAGTTATATTCTTGACACCAGTGCTGGAGTCACTGACCCATAGTACCTGAAGTCATCATGCCAGTACTTCCAGTTCAGTGCTTTGATACCAATCTCTTTCCACAATATCAAGAAAGGAAAGGACTGTGACTTGCTTAAGTGACATATCAAGTTGGCACCAGCAAATCAGTACTGAGCCCTAACACAATCCTAGCACAAGTTGTCATGAAGATGTATCTTCATCAGTTCATTGTCTTTATCTTCTTAAAAGCTACCAATTCTTCAGTGTCCTTCTGAACACACTGAACACATTTTTTTGTTGTTTTTGATTTTTTTTTTTCAGGAGTCATTGAAGAGAATTTCCCATATATTGATCTCGTATTGACTAAAGATCTAGGAACTCTTCAGCTCCTGCATGTCCCTTGAATTTGCCTATACATGAGCTATACATGTTTAACGTGTAAGCACTGACAAATTCTAGTTTTGCAATGTGAAAACAGAAAATATCCAGTTGCTTTCTGAAGATCTTGAAAATTGTTTTTCTCCTTCAGAACCTTTGTGATCATGACTGATCAAAAAATTGAAGTAGCCCTAGACAAAACTCTCCCATCCTTGGTAAGAAAAATATTTTTGTCTCTTAACCACAATAACATTGCAAAAGTTTCTTCCCTGTAATCAGGGCTTCCTGATTGCAGATAAAAATAGGACTAAGAAGGCATAATCAATTGTAAGTTTTGTTCAAATCT
The DNA here is from genome assembly GCF_047663525.1 of Anas platyrhynchos. NCBI lineage: Eukaryota > Metazoa > Chordata > Aves > Anseriformes > Anatidae > Anas > Anas platyrhynchos. The sequence continues at coordinate 45,098,666 of NC_092588.1, read as the reverse complement.
TGCTGTAAAAATAAGAATTTTAAAACCATGCAGTTTAGCCAGAGCCATTTAGGGTTCTTTCATATGGTGTTTTAATAACACCTTGAGTCCACAAAATTCTGTCAACTGTAGCAGGTCATGATAATGTAGACTATATGCAATTTGGAGAAAGACACCCTTGTGCGAAATAGCCTAACTAGATACCTATTTTTTTCTTTCACATATGTAAAAACAGTGTTACTATGCACCTTGTAGTATGGACTGTTTCCTGGCCTTGCACTTGGTCTCTACCATGTGAGCTCAGGCCTTTGGACTGGTAATTTTTTTGATTTCTCCAAGTCTCAATCTCAAATCAGTGCAAGAAGAGACCTCCATTTTTAACCATGGCTCCAGACTGGCCCTGACTACAGGGACCAATCTCCCCCATCCCAGCTGAAATCTCACAGAAGAAGTATCATAAACTAAATATACTTAGCTAATCTGTACAGATATGGGGAGAACATTTAAGCCAATAATTCTTCAATTCTGTTGAATCATTATTGAAACATTTGAGTCTGAACTGAGATTTCAGAAAGACCATAGGGCAGAACTCATGACTACCAAAGACAAAAGAAAATGTTTTCCCTTTGGCACTTGAACAGAAAAAAGAAAAGGGGGGGGGGGGGGGGGGGGGGGGAGGGAGAAGGAATGAAAATGACTACTTTTCTAGTGTATTGATCTGAGATTGATTTTGGCTGCCATGAAGAAATGTGAACCAAATCTTGTTATATACTATTTGTTTTGAAATACTTGTAATGGTAAAGCAGACAGGTGTGTACTTATATTCACTGGTACTGTTTTGGTAATGTTGTTACTTTAGTAGCATACATTTTTAATTTTTTATTTTAGCAGAATTCATTGTTCGTAGTATAAGTAGCTTGCCATTCACCTATTTTTTTCCCTCAAGGATTTAATGCATTATTCCCCATATTAAGTCTCCACTTGAGTCATAAGAACTAAACTTGTTTCTTTCAAAACTGTCGGAACTGCCATTTGAGCTGCTGTGTTATCAATGAAAGACACTTGTAGCTATTGTTACTTTAGTTTGCAAGTTAGAAAAATCAGGAAAAAAAAATATTACACCATACTGTTTTTTAAAGAGTAATTAATTTGTTCTAAATGGTCTCTGACACATTGTTCAAAAATACGATCTCACTTCTCAATATGTATACTTCAGGGTGCATTTTCAAAGACACCAAACAAATATTATAAAGCACAGCTTCATGCTATGGATGTAAAAACATACTTTATTTCAAAAGATTTAGTTTCAGTAACTCTGAGCTATGTGCATTAAGGTTCTTTTTGTTGTTATTTTTCTCTTGGTTTTGCTTTTTGGTAGCAGATACAGTGGAAGACCTGTTTCAGCTTAGAGACCACCAAAATCTGTGTTAGACCAGTATGTAATATCAACAATGTACACACCTTAACTGATGCTAGAGCTTGTTCAAGAAGGGCTCATCTGTTTGCACAGTGTACCTTAAAAGGTTTGCAGTACTGGAGATTAGCTGAGTAGCTGCAAAACCCTTGGTGCATAAATTACCAGTCTTCAAATGCTGGTGACAGAATCAACAGAAAATCCCAAGTATGGTGAATGCAGCAGAAATTATTACTCAGTTAGCTTCTGTTTAGCTTCTGTTGAAGTTTCTGTGACTTGTAGAACCCACATAACTTCCTAACTACTGTTATTGTAACAATATATCATCAGACAGGGGGAAAAAAAGTCCCACCTCTTGCTTGGTTTACAATATCTTCCTTTCCCGTAGCTGTGAGACTTGTCAGCTGTATTATGCTGGCTGTGAAGTATTTGGAAATGCCATGCTCATTATGTCCTGGGAAGGAACATATGTATGATATACCAAATAGATGCTTCAGGAAATATATAACTGACTCCACTGGAGCAGCTTTTTGGAGTTGGAGGGGTGAACACAGTAATTTTAAGATAAGCAATTTATTTTTACACTTCATATTCTGGGTTGTTCTACAATAAAGATACTTCATGCCTGCAATAGAAACAGTCCTGCTTGGAGAAACCAATTTCATTCTTCACAACATCAAATTTAAGTAGTATAAGCAACTAATATAGATCCCTTAATAATTAGTTTATTGTGCTGATGCATCTGATTGTCAAAATCAATTGTTCTTATCTTTCAAATAAAACACTGCTGTCAGAGTGACCATTCAAAATGATGTTTGACTTTGTAAACTACAGGGATTTATATCTTTTTTATTGGTATATCATTATGTGGACAAAATCATTGATCCTAAGGTTTGTCTCTACAATTCTTTACAAACTTTTGCCACACAAAATAGAATAGTAAGATAGTTCTTAGATCACTTGCAACACAAAGTGATTAGTACTAGTGTCCATAAAAGGATGGAAGACTAACATGAAATGCATTTTCTCATAGTAGCAGTATACCTTGCTTGTCTCTAACATTCACTCTTGTTCTTTTTTTTTCTCTCAGTTAGAATAGGTTGGTGGTGATCTCTATTTGGAGCTTAAACGGACTAAAGTTTAGTTATTGCAAAGAATTCTGTATGTCCTGAGATCCTGGACGGATAATTTATCATTGCATTACATGGCATTGCATCTGCTTTCCTATTGCCTAGTTGAACTGTTATATTGCCTGGTTGAACTGTCATTGTACTAATACTTTTTTGAAAGTTCTTAGGAAGCACTTTGATGTTTTTACTATTTTTTTAACACATTTATTTTCTTCTTCCACATATTTTATTGTCTCACTATGAATTAGTATTATGACAGACAGGAACTCTACTTCAAATGTGTTCAGTAGACACACAAAAAAAGTGTTCCAGCTTCTTGCTGTTCCAGAAAGACAGACTAAGCTTGTGTTGAGTATGAGAACACAGAGAAAAAAAAAATATGAAAGTGCTGAATCAGGTAGACATTTTCTCTATGCCAGTATTCCACCCCTGTTGACTATAGTAAGCAACCATTTTGTAAAACTTCTCCTGAATAACCCCCCAGGTAGTTAGCTTTCTCTCTTTCTCTCTTTCTCTCTTTCTCTCTTCTCTCTTCTCTCTTTCTCTCTCTTTCCTTCCTTCCTTCCTTCCTTCCTTCCTTCCTTCCTTCCTTCCTTCCTTCCTTCCTTCCTTTTTTTTTTTTTTTTTTTTTTCTCATTTATTTATTTATTTACTTACTTGGTTTTATAATCATCAGTGGATATTCCACACACCTTAACTACACATAGTGCAAAGAAATATCTTCTTTCATTTGTTTATACTATGGTATTTTCTGGTTCCATTTGATTTATCTACTTTAACACTCAAGTTTTATTTCATGTAAGACTTCAAGAAATTCCTCAGAATTTTACATTTATTCTCACTGAAGAAAGTAAATTCATTTGAATATAGAAGTGTAAAAGAACTGTTTTACATATTTCAGACATCTGTTCCAGAATGTCTGAAGAACTCAAACATACCTGTAGACAAAACCTGACATACAGGAAGTCTTTGATTTCACGTTTTGCTGAAGAGGAAAAGAACACATGAATCTTTATCTGTGTGTTTTATAAGTTAGCAAGTCTGCAAATTCAGCAGTTTGAGTGACAGAGGTGTATACCAAATGGCAGGATAATTAATGTAAGATAATTAAATATCTTACTGTTGGTTTTGAGATTCATATCCCTGTTGTCCTAAAAATCCTAAATTTTTTTTTTTTTTTTTTTTTTTTTCTTGTCTACATTCTGTAAAATCCTTTGTAGAAACGTCAGCAAGTGACTCTCAGGTATTCAGAGGATGTATACTCTTTGTCTTCTCATCCTCAGTGCTGCTTCCAGAAGAGTGAATTAGAGAAAAAGAATAATTTCACCTTAACTTTCACAGCTGATAGAGGCTATGCAATGAAGCACTTTTTTGTGGGACAGGACAACTAGTTTAACTGGCCATACAAACATAGTCACTAAGTCTTAAGAAATCCATATAGTGATATTTAGTTTTCTTTTATATGTAATTATTTGTCAAAATAATTTTTAAAAAATATTATTTGTTATAAAAATAATTTTAAATTATACAAAAAATAACAGTAGGACTTTACTAGTTTTGTACTCAGGTATATATATTGGTGAAAATTTCTATATTGATGTTAATCTTCCAAAAGTAAGTTTCTCTTTTACTTTCCCATATTGCTTACTTTGAAAATACTGTTAATGATGAAAACACTTGTTTTCAGATATTGAATGTCAGCATATTAACATCAGTCATTTTATGAACATTACATGTTCATGAAAGTATCAGTCTGAAAAATAGGCTTTACCTCTATCCAAAGAGTAATATCTTTCCCTTTATTATTCTGAGATTTCTGAAAGATGAATAACATTTTAGTAATTTAATGATGTATAGAGTGACAGTTCTGTACATGAAGAATTTTCAGATTTGGTTGCATAACCATGGCAAATTTCTAGCCAAAGTTTTCAGAAATTATGTATAAATACAGATAAAAAGAGGATATATCTTGATTAGGACATTGCGTAGGAAAAAGAAGTAAAATTATTGTTAATATGCTAACTGTCTTGGGAGCTTCCCAAATTCAAAGTTGCTCCACAGGATGGCTAGGAACCTATTCAGGCATGCTGCTATTTCCCTTGGATAGTTTTGTCTTTTAAAGGCGAGACACCAAATTACACTCTTGGGAACAGACTCAAAAAACATAAAGCTTCTTCAACATTATGCACCATGACCCCAGAACTGACACTTTATTAGTCCACTATTTCACTACAATTTTTTTAAAGCCAGAGAAGATACTAAAGCAAGGTTTAAATTTTATCACAAGTCCTTAGCTTCCCAGGGTTCTGGGCCAAATTGTAGCTATAATGTATGATTAAAACATTGTTTGCTTCACCGTTGTATCAGATAAGCATACGCTTTTACCCTACCAAACAGAGCTTTACTAGCAGGAACAGGGTCTGGTTCTTGTAGGATTCAAATACAAAGAGTGTCTTGGACCTTCAACCAGTGATTTGGAAAAATAAATCTAAACACATTTATGCTCAAAACACTTTTTTTTTTTTTTACTTTTTTTTTTCTTTCTGCCTTAGACGTACATCTTTTGACTTACACGATAATCTGTCAAAGGGACGAAGAGAATCAGGGAGGTAGACAGAATAAACTCTGGAATATTTCCAGACTCCTCTATCAAAAATGCAACTAAAATTATTTATAATTCCTTTCTTTGGATTTTGGTAAAGCAATTACTAAATCAGGTGGTTGCTCCCCACCTCCTGCAGTAACATCTCACTAACAGTTTGGGATTGTCAAGTCCATCACTCCTGATGGATAGACAGCTTCCATGCAGGTAGCACCTTATGGTGATGTCCATACTGAACTACATCCTCCAACTGCTCTAGCTGCTCCAATAGCTCTGTTTTTCACCAAGAGTACCCACAGCACATAGGATGACAAATAGTCCAGTTGTATAAACTTGAGTTGTAACAAACTCTTCTAACTTGAGAAACTTTTAGCTATATCTTTTGCATTACAGGCAACAACTTATGCAAACTTAATAAGCTTTAGGCTTGCCCATTGATGTTTTTCATGCATCTCTCCTATCTACTGGGTGGTATTGTAATCACTACCCACAGTGTTATAAAAAGGTACTTTCAAGTTATACATTTGAAATATATTTCAAGAAATATTTTATAATCAGCCATTCTTTTTTTATTTATGAAGTTAGAAGAAATTCTAAATATCGAAAGGCTGAAATTTCAACATTCAACTAACTTTATGGTTAAAAGTCTAGGTGGGCTTCCCTCCCCTAATGTGCATTTTGGTGGGGAAAAAATAGCAATTACAGCAGATGTTCTTGTCAGAAATCATTTTAAAATTAAATTAAATCAGATTATGCCCTTGCAACTTATATACAATCGTGTAACTGTTGAAAGGTCATGCATTATAACCACAGGAAATTCAGTCAAGGTCAGATTTAAAAGCAGTGGAAATGTTTCTGATTACAGAAGCATACGTTGCAAACAACTTCAACTTCACCTGGGGGCAAACCATGAGAGCTGATAATTTAATTAGTCTTTAAAATCAAGTTAATCAAATTGTGATCAGGAAACATTAAAATCATTAAGAAAATACATGACTATTGCGTTGACTTTTTTTTAAATAACTTGGAAAAGGAGAGATATGAACAGTACAACGTAGGTGAAGAATTTGATGGAATCCCTGGCTATTAAGACAAGATAATTTCTTTGCAAAAGCAGGCTTCTGTAGTAAGGTAGAAGACGTATTATGTCTGGTAGTTTCTACTGTAATTATTTACATCATGATTTTCTGAACAAATTATTTATTAATAACACTGATTTTGGTAAAAACATATTCATCAAAATCCCAACCGCTTTAAATACATTTGGAGTTTTTCCATTGGTTTTACTGAGATCATAATCTTACCATTTATATTTTGGAGATACTCATAAGTGAATGAGTCAAGACCTATAATCTTATTTTTTAGAAAGGCATTTTGCTGTGAGTGTAATCAATTAATTTTTTCTTTAGGCCACTCTGGAGCAAGTCATTAAAGAAAATCTGTGGTTAGCTCAAGAATATCAAATTTCTCAGAACTGCTACTTAAACAGTAAAGAAGACCTCACGGAACTTTATGACAATAGAATCAGGATGGAAGCTTCAGTTAGAGATTATCAGCAGGTAAAATGCTAATGTCACTCATTCAAATCATTTATCTCATCTTTAAAATTAATTTGATCAATGCAGCTACCTAATAGCAATAGAATATGCTCTAGTAATCTACCACCTGAATTCTTGTGTTCTTCATGAGCATTTCACACTTTCTCTATTTTCATTTCTTTTCTTGTTTGCTTGTTTTTTAAATTTTACAGAGCTAGTCATGTAAGGTATTCATTATTCCTTATTAATGAATTGATAATTGCATTTTTTTACCTGAAATGTATTTATTTTTGTACAAAAATGTATTACCCAGTATAGTATCCGGTATCTTACCATTACACATAACTTCTTCATGAAATACTCTTTCAGGGAACTGTGAGTTTTATGACAGCTATAATCAGACACTGTAAGCCTTTAATTTAGCAAACAGTCAAATGAAAATGAAAAAAGTTAAAATCTAGTTTGATGAACATTCATGATGGAGGTATAGTGGTGAGGTGTAATGTTCTATTGAATAAATAGTTATATTTAAAAAGATTTTTTCTTGGAATTTAACAGTGCTCTGGAACATAAATCAAGTGAGGTGTTGTAAAACCTTGTTGTGAGAATGTAATGTAAATTCACATAAAAATACATTGTTTCTTTGCTTTGTATCTATTGCTCTCAGAATAAATCCTATCAAAACCAACTATAATCAATCCAAAAATATTATCTGGGTATGTTATGTTATTCTTTGCTTGCCTTTCATATCTGTGTTTTTGAAAATTAATATGCATTGAAGTCATCATACTCACAAATCTTATACTCATCAACAATTTCTAGTAAGAATGTGTATTAACTTTTGTGCAGGAATCGGGTCCCGATACACTGTCATTTTAGTCCATTTTCTAAAAGAACAGTGTAGAAATCTTCAAATAAATAAATGAATGAGATGTGAAATTTAAATTATTTGTAGTACTTTTCTCCTATTTTAAATCTTATCTCCATATCTTCAGTCATTGCTCATTTCCTGACATAACACCTCAGTAAATCTCTTAATTTTGAAATTGAGTGTACTCAGTTTGTTCCTGATAAATATCAATAAGAAAACCCTGTCCAAAATATTCTTGTTAACTACACACCCCTCTATATTTCAAGAACAAAACTGTTTTTAAGTTATGTATTCTTAGGGATAACCATATTTGGAGAATAAGTTGGAAATTAAACATCAAAAAATGCAAGAAATTATCTCCTATCTCTCCTCACCAAGTGAGTGTCAATTATGGTTTCTCAATATGATATTAGAGGCAATGCTATGGGTATTGAAATGTTTCTTTAAAGAAGTGAGTTATAGAAGGAATTTAACATATTTTTATCTGAATACAGAATTAGGGCATAGCTTCTATAAACTTCACTAAAGAAAAGTATATTTGTTATCATCTGGACCTTTAATTCCTTTGAGTGTAAGAATATTTGTCTTTCACATTCTCAGAATGTAATACTACCAATAATCTTGGTAATATTTGTGAAAGAGATTTCCTACTCAGCAGTTTACCTCTTCTGGACATAGTGTGGATAATATTATCATACATCTCAATGAGGTAATCTGGAAGCAAAGAAAATTGCAAATGAGTTAGCATATATTATTGCTTTTTTCCTTCTCAATCTGTATACAATAAAATAAACATAGTAAAATATAGCAAAATTAAAATGTAATACCAACAGGATTTAGTTTCATCAGCACTACCATATAATCATTTGTCTGGCTGTTTAAAACCTTGTTTATGAAGAAAATTATTATAAGTTTCTATTCTATAAGAGCTTATAATCGACATTACAACACATACACCTTGCTAGTGCTAGAAATTAGTGATAGGAATATTTAGAATTTCTGACAGTCTTCTGTGCAGTATAGGTATGAAGAAGGTTCTATTAACAATATTAATTTGAGAAGCACAGGGACAACTAATCTAATCTCCTTTTGGATAACTTTTCACTTTGTTAAGTGATGAACTAGCCCAAATATTACAAAAAAATATTTCTTTTAATATAGATATATTTTCCATTAAAAATGTGTTGATTACATAAACCTCCTATAAAAAGAAGTTTATTTTTGTTTGTTTGTTTGTTTTGCTAATAGTCAAAGTACAGCTGCAACAGAAAATTGATTTTAGTGGATTGTCAAAGTAATGATTTTTCTAGATGTTGTACTATATACATGCATTACAATCACATGAACATTCAAGAAGAAAGTGTGCTTATCCTTCCTTTCCTTAAATCCTGAGAACTTTCCTCCTGTTGCATCCTATACATATAATTGCTCAAATTGCAAGCTAATTTAATGATTATTTATGTAAAAGTCACATTGCTAATTTTAATTAGTTTGGAGTATTTTTAACTGGATATAATAACTGCTGTAACTAATTAAGTAGGTTTTCTTTGGGCTTGTAATAGCTGCTTTGCTCAGTCCAAGAAAAGGCTCCATCTCGATGACAGGTGAAATGTCTTCGATAACAGGAAAAGTTTTGTCATGACCTTGTAAGATTCTGTGTCCTGAGTAAGGTGCAGTTATGAAGGATAATAGGGAGGATACACATTGCTGAATGTGGACTACTCCCATAAAAAGTATACTTTCATCTGTATGGTGAATGCAAAGGCATTCTCTTTGGAGGAGGTAAGGAGGATTTTCTTCATACTACTACACATATGAGGTACAATGAAATAAGGTTTTCTCTCCCACTGACATTTTCTGGATGTTACTTTTTCCTCTGGATACTTAAGGAGAACCTAGCTTGCTATAACAGATAGTAGCCTGGTAGAAAACAGACATGCAAGTTTCAGCTTTGCTGCAAGTGAGAAAACATCTTTGCTTTCTTCAATTCCCATGACTAATGAAGCACTGCTAATAAGATGTTTTTGTGTGTGTATAGTATTACTACTGCCTTTGTTTTCTTTACTCTGTCCCATTATTATATTACAAATTCTTCAACTTAACAAATTCCAGGAGATTTTATGCTTTTGTTAGGCTTCTGAAATAAATAAATTATAAAAAAAAAATAAAATAAAAAAATAAAAAGATAAGATTCTCAGCTTTAATTTAGAAGCATTCGTTTCTAACATTCTTTTCACATTTCTTCTGGAAATCTCAAAGGGCTTCCATATTAGTATTAGGAATATTTTTATACATGAAAAACAAACTTAACTCTTTATCATATCCTTCTTTTTATATGGGACAATTGTATAACATCTGTCCCATGAATAAAATCTGATACTTCCATTGTATTTTGCTAATGCATTGATGGTTGTACTGTAAACATGAGCATTTGTTTTCATGAAGTTAGAGTAGATTCCCAGATATACAGATATGTCATCATCTCATATATTAAGAAGCTATTTACCTTAATCTGTCCTTAAACTTAAAAGTGTCACAGTCTTACAAAACTTTGATAATTGCTTTTCTTCACATAACTTGTATTTAAAACTAACGTCATGCCAATCATAATTGGTTTAAAATTTAAGTAAAAAATCATTCTCATATTCATGATCTGCTATATTCAACATTATACTGAGAGTGTGGGAGAAGAGAGTCTATTGATTTCTGTTTCCTTTTTTTACTTTCTGGATAACTGACATATTATTGCAGTAAAACATATGTAGGGTCAATTCATGCTGAATAGTTATTAGAAACCATGATAACAAAAGTCATTACACTGCAGTTCAGTTTTGACAGTAAAATTTCTGCAACATTATCACAAATCCTCACGCATTAGTGCAATGATCCTTACTATAGCTTCATATTAGAATCAAAAGACTGCTGTAGCATGCTTGATACAAAAAGTCATGCAAGTCAAGTGAAGTTCTTTTCCGCTTTTATAGATAACATATTTTCATGTCTTTCTCATGCATGTGTCTGGCTTTCAGCCCTCTTAGATATTACTACTTTTAGTATATTGCTCAACTGGGATTATTTTTTTTTAATGATGTCCCTGTTGTTTTGAATGACTAAATAGAATATAAAATAAATCTGATAGTGGGCACATGTCAGTTTATGCAATTAACTCCTTCAGATTTTATGGTTCCCATTCATTGACCTTAATGGCAAAAAGTACTATTCTCATATAAACAAAAAATAATTTCTGTCTCTAAATGGTGTTTTTGCTTATTCAGTTCACTCATCTGGAGATCTTCGATTGTTTCATATCTTCGCAAGACTAATAGCAAAAGCGTGGATAAGATTACGGCAAAAAAAAAAATAATAAAAAAAATACTCCCATTCCCATTTCCTTACAAATTTAAATGAAAAAATAAAAGTGTTAAGGATCCAGTGTTAAATACATTAAAATTATTATAAAAGAAGTATCAGAAGTTTTATCTGTTTTAAAATTAAATGCTTAACCAGTTTTCAGAGATGGTTTGATTAGGAACAGAAATATGTGATGGAGCTAAAATTTCCTTTTTGCAAATATAGCAAGACTACATAATAGCTAATAAGCAAAAGTATGTAATTTACAATATTCTTAAATATTTTTTTTTGTCTTTAGAATTTTGACATCATGATAGGTTGACAGAATAGACAACTTTATATAAAAACATAAAGAAAAGAATGTATCTTCAGTAAGGTTTTTATTACACAAATTTACTAAACTTTCATTGAGCTAATTATATCTTTAAAATCTAAGCATCAAATGTTATAATTAAATTTGAATCGATAACTCAATAAGTTCAAATGACTCAATCAGAAAATTAATACAAAAGGCAGTCAATTTGAATTATTAGTTTGATAACAAAATTAAATGATTGAGATAATTTAAAGCAAAGTCAGTGTTCTTTCTGTATGCACTGGCCATATCAATGGCTGGTCAGAACAGAGTGTGTGTAGGACTTAAAAGATAGTAAATTCCTATAGAAGAAGGTGTCCCATTACAGGAAGTGAAATCTCTTTATTTCTCTGTAAGAAATACAGAAAAGGGATAATTTGATTAAGCATTTCTATTTTAAATTGAGTGTTCTCTATTGCCTCTGTAGAAAAGATCAGGAAACCACTTTTTTCCTAATAGGTACACAAGCTATAGAAAGACTACACAAGCTACAAGCCTCCCTGTTTTCATCAGTTTTTTTTTTCTTGTTTTTTTTTTCTTTTTTTTTTTTTTTTTTTTTTCCCAGCTTTGGGACTACTATACATTTAATTAAAAAGAGTCATTTTTTTCTTTTTACTCCTGTATCTGCTTGCCTCTTCCAGGCTCCATGCAGCACAAAATGAACAGAATAGGAAAAAACAGACTATGCTTTGGTTACCTTTGGTTACCTCTTATTAAACAAAGTAGAAAGAGATGGACATTGTCAGCACTTCTTATACTTCACAACACCTTGTAACATGTAGATACACATTAATGTGCCTGTAAGTACAAACTGCAGGGAAGACCTGGTCTGAAGCTGCTCAGTCCTCAGTCAGGTGGTAGGTATAATCTTCAGTCCTGTGTTTAATCTTTTTTTTTTTTCTATCCAGGAAAATATTATTTGTCTGGAAGGCTTAGTTTTGCAGATACTCTGTGACATACTTGATATAGGAAGTAAAGCTTACTCTGATCCTAGTGTTCTAGGGCTTTTGTATTAGGAAATCCACATGCATGTGCTTACTGTACCCTTTATAATATTTATTTATTCAGTAACACTTCATAATGATTTTAGGATTATTACGGTCACAGATATATTTAATCAAAAACAGGCAGAACTTCCATTACTAAATTTAAAATCAATATTTTTTCTCTAATGTTTTTAGTTACTTTCTCCTGTTTACATGTAAAGCAGCCAGGTTGAATGGTTGCAGAGTAGGAAACAACATCCTTAGGAAAAGTTCAAAAGTTCAAAAAATTTTTTCTATCCTGTTTTATCTACTTCACACTTTCATTTTTAACCACATGGATTAATAGTTTTGAGATTTACATTCTTATTAGCTACATAAATTCATGTTCATTCACATTTACTTAAAACGTACATTAAGAGCGTCATTAAGGTCACAGTGTTATAGCTTAATTTTACAAATACTGTATAAAAATATTTGGTGTCAAAATAGCTTGACTTAACATTTAATAACTAACTAAAAACACTTGCAGCAAACAACCAACAAAATACCCTTATTTAATAAAAATCATACTTTTGCTTTCATTTTTAGCACATAAACAAAGCTATTAGAATCTTTCAGGATTATAAAGCACACCTACATTGTAACTCATCTCAAATGTCTTATTAGGGGTACCTATGTTAAAGTTTTATTACACTTACATTTTCCATGCTTTTATTTGAAAAAATAAAAAATTCTTAATAGTTTAGCATATAAGATTAATGTGGCCTGTTAATGCAAACTGTTATTCTAGAAACTGGTAGAAACTTCGTATCACACCTTCTTAAACCTTTCCACTCAGAAAGAATGAAAATAACATCAATCAGCAGGAATGGGCTCAACCAGAACTAGCTAGGGAAAAAAAAAAAATCTCAACTGACTGGTTGTGGTGAGCTTTCACATGCATTTATGTGAACTCTGAACCAGTCACATGAAGGTATGGCTCCAGGACCTTTACAGGAACAAGAGCTTTAATGGCTGGAGCCTATGTTGCTGAGGCAACCAGTTTGCATCTATTTTTAGTCAAACCTCTCTTCGCAGTTTGGGTGACTCCCAGAAAAGCTTGTCCCAGTGAGGCAAGTTGTGGCAGACACAGTATTTGAGAACAGAAGTCTGCCTGACAGGCTTAAAGACAGTTTAGAAAGACTTGTATGCCATGAGTCCTTTAAATTGTCATAGAGATTGGAAGTCAAGAAATCATAACAACTTTTTGTTCTAACAATCATTATTCTTCTCAGTTTTCATTACTTCCCTCAAGTCTAGATCAATTATGAAACTGTTAAGATCCTTGTGTCCATCAGGAATCTCAGGGAACATATTTCATCATAGAAATATTATGTTTGTATTTCTGAAAAATAAATAAATAAACATATGTATATTCCAAGCTTTTTGTTTCACACACACAAAACAAACAAGCCAACCAATTAACTGGAAAACAAAAAAAAAATGTCCATCATATTTCAATTCAGAATGTAAAAAGAAATCCAATAAGTTACTGGCCAGCTCCAATCCTATATCCACTTTACAATTTATGGTAATTGAATAATTTATTTTCTAGAGGATTCATACAAGTAGAAGTTCATGTGCAGAATGTGCTTGTACATAAGCAACCATCACAAAGGAACTGTTGGTTTGTCAACAATCTTATTATGTTCAAGTGAGTCCATGTAGATAATATCCCATCTCATGAGAAAAGCTGGTAGAAGTGTCTTCTCATATGCAGGCAATAAGAAGTACTATGAAAAGAGACAGCGCTGTGGCTACCAGACATGTTATTGACTAATTCTAATATTAACTTAAGAAATAAGAGAATGCTTAAATAGAAATTTGAAGTGAGAAAGCAGAATCACTTGATACTTTGAAACATGGTGTAGAAAGAAACTAATGCATGGTATGAATTCCATTAGCTTTCCAAATCAGTCATTTTCACAAAGACAGAGAAAATAGCCTAATACAGATTTGTTTGAAGGTCTTGTTAGTATTAAGACAACAAGGATTGAGATCTTATGAAAAACAGATATCTCACAACAAAGACTAACTACATGTATTAAACTCTTTTGGTAAATGTCATCTATGAATCAGTTCATCAGTTCTGGCATTCATTCTCCTCTTCAGAGTGATACACCTTCATAGTATAAATAATGGAACTTTGTTTGGGTGATAATATTATCGCTATTGATTGTTAAAAGCTGTTTAGATTCACATCAGAGCAAAAGAATGGATGGCTTCTGCACCTTGTGCAAGGTTTGAATAGCACAACACTATACATAAGAAACATCTGTGGAATCACAGAAACATAGAGATTTTCATCTAGGTTGGAAGAGACTTTCAAGATGATTAAGTCCAACCATCAACCTGGCCTATTGAGTACCATCACTAAACCATGTCCCTTAGTACTCACCTCTCTGCAACCTCATTTCAGGTATTGTAGAGAGCAATGAGGTCTCTCCTCAGTCTCCTTTTCTCCAGACTAAACAACCCCAATTCCCCCATCTGCTCCTCATACATCTGGTTTTCTTGTCCCTTCACCAGATTCATTGCTCTTCTCTGCACTCGCTTGCACAACTCAACATCCTTATGGCAGTGAAGGGCCCCAAACTGAACACAATATTTGAGGGACAGTGTCATCAATGCCATGTATATCCCTCGTCCTGCTATTTCTGATGCAGTTCGGGATACCATTGGCCTTCTTGGCCACCTGGGTATGCTAAGCACACAAACTATCCCGTTCAATATTTTACCACCTACCATTGCATGTAACAATGGAATTGAGAAGGGAACATAAGAAGAGTGGGTGTCTCATTCTCCTGACCCAGCAGTGCCCTGAAACTGCTAATGCTGAGATTAAAACAAATCACTCTATGTAGTGATTTGCAGTGAATGGCGGAAACTGGGTTTTCTCTTAAAAATGACAAGGAAACTAAGCACTAGCTCTTGGAAAGCATTCCATTAACAAGCTGGGGTGCACATTTTTTATCATTTAGATGAAAATTCCTGAAATAAACAAGAGGAAAAAATACAAAAACAGAAAGGAGTTCACTGAGTTACAATCTCCCAACCAACCATTTCCTGACAATGTTGTTCTTACCTATATAGAAAATTGGCTACTAAAGTCTTGTAAGAATTATTTTAAAATTGTGGTAAGCCAACAGAATATGAAATCACAGATCTAAAGAACAAAATTGTCTGAACAGTGTCAAAAAAAAAAAAAAAGAAAGAGAAGAGAAGAGAAGAGAAGAGAAGAGAAGAGAAGAGAAGAGAAGAGAAGAGAAGAGAAGAGAAGAGAAGAGAAGAGAAGAGAAGAGAAGAGAAGAGAAGAGAAGAGAAGAGAAGAGAAGAGAAGAGAAGAGAAGAGAAGAGAAGAGAAGAGAAGAGAAAGAAAGAAAAGAAAAGAAAAGAAAAGAAAAGAAAAGAAAAGAAAAGAAAAGAAAAGAAAAGAAAAGAAAAGAAAAGAAAAGAAAAGAAAAGAAAAGAAAAGCGAAATAATGAGCAGCTTGGTGTGCTGCGATTGTATCTCTAATGTTCAGCAGTGAAAGCCTGTTCTAGAGAGACATGCCAAAGTACTAATGTCTCCCAAGAACAGTAAAGGCTTTAAGCAGAGGACAGCTAGAATGGATCCATAGATGAAAAATATAAAATTACTAATATGACTAACATTGATTCCTGTCAGCAAAACAATGTCTGAAAGGAATGAGGGACTTATGATGTCATGATTCCTCTACCATCTCCTAGTGACAGTAAGTCAAATGTCTCCTCACTTTTATCAGGCTTTGTCACTTGCAATTATTTACAGTGCTAGGGGCTTTATTTCTGCTTGCTTAGGAAATTTAAAAGTAGTTGCTAATGATGGTATCTGTGAGGTTAAAATGTCTTCACTTTATGTGTCTAAAATGTCTACACAGTATTAACAAATCAGCTGTATCGCTTTCATTAACTAATTATTTACAAGTAAAAAAATAAAACAAACAAACCAACAAAAAAAAAACAACAAAGACAAAAATCAAAACGGTTGAAGAGACTGGAATGTAAGATTATAAGATAAAAGTCTTTTATAACCTGACTGATTGTACCACCAATTGGTAGAGCAGAGCTGTGCACATAAATTTTTAGTTAGAAATTAATATGAAGGATTTTAAAAATCTCATTCAGAGTAATTTAAACTAAGATTTTTAGAATTTGGGACAAGGGAAACAGAAATGCCAGAGGGAAAAAAAAAATCAGTTTAGCTTGATTAAAAATGAAAAATATTTGGAAATAAATGGGTTCAAGCAGAAAGGGCATTTGATATTTTTTCATAAAGGGAGATAAGTACTTCCTCACTTAAATGTCAATAATTCAGATGCTTAGTATCCTCCCAGGTTCAAGTATCCTGACAAAATGATTGGAAATAAAATTCCCTCCTTTCCCAAGAACACTTGCCTGAATGACCAGGTTACAAATTATCCTTGGCTAAATCTGTCTCAGTTTCTCACTGTACTCACACACTGTGAATAATTAGTTTTGGAGGAGACAAAAAGGATGAAATAGTCATTAAGATATCTGTCTAACAGCAGAACCATGGTCTACAAGAAATTTTGAGTAAATTATGCTAAAAGAAGCAGTTTCATCAGTGATGCTGAAGGAAGAAATCCCAGAATGATGTAGGTCTCAGGGCTGGGCCTGCTACTGACATCTTTCAAATCGCTGCTGTAAATGAGACAGTGAGAATGTGAATGTGAGTCTTCCAATTCTTGAGAACCCTTAACCCTGAAATAATCCTGCAAGTAGAGTGTAGTCCCCCATGATTTTCAGGGTTCAGGCTTTTGTCCCCCTACATTACTGCATGTTGGAGAAGTTCCTAAGCTGCCAGCCATCACTGGAAGTCATGCCTATTTCTGGCATTCCTGATCCTACCCAGGCTATGTAGTATAAAAAGAAGCTTTTTCCTTATTTTCTGGTTACAGTGTCGATGTGGTGGGAGACTGGAACTCTTGTTTAACCATCCCAAATATCTGGTTTGTAATGTCACTCCCTCTTCAGTAAAGAGTAATCAAAGTTCTTTAAAAGCTCTTTAAAATTGTTCTTGTCTGATATCAGGTTAAGTCTGTAAGTATGAGCTCTAATTTGGAATATCCAAAAAAGAAAAACCAGACACAAATAATTATAATTGTAAATAAAAGACCATGTTTACTCTATTTGCGCTTCAATTTTATGGCAATTTGCACCTTCAGCTAGCTTTCTGCTTTCTTCTGGGTAATGTTTTTTTTTCAGTTTTTGTGCATGCTCCTATGTCCTGTGGACAATCATAACAACATCAGCAAATCTAAATCATTGCAGCTGCAGTCTGGATCCTCCCTCATTTTGGTTGTGTGCCTGCTTTGAGCACCAGCTTAGAGAACTGGTATGGCAGAAAACTAAACTGGCAAAACCCAGTTAACCTGCAGCCACATCTGCACTTTACATGATGGTTTTGCCAAGTTGCACACATGCATGTCCCCCGTGCAAGACAAGAAGGAAGGGAACACAGCTGGGCATCCGTCAAACAAGAGAGCCACCTTGTATTGGCCCTGGCCAATACTTTTTCACACTGCCATGGAGCTGAAACACCACATACTGTCACATGTCTTTTTTAGCATTTATATTGCCTTTTCCATTGAACACTGTTGGCAGAATTTTTCAATCTGACATACCAAGTACTTTCAAAAACCGTAATTCCATAGTACATATCAATTCTGGGAGAAGATGCAAAGATCTCATTATGTGTCTCACTTATAAAAATAAATGAAAGATGCTTGTAAGATTGGACTGTGATTATTTGTTGTGACTGTGATGTGGTTTTGCCACAAGCCAAAGACAGAAATTTAACAATGGCCTAGGCTAGAAATCCTCTTCTCTAGGGAGCAGCTGTAGCAGATTCATTCATGCTCTTGTGTATGAGTCATTCTAGATCACTACAGATAAATCCACATTTGGGGATCTGTTGCAATAAATTCATCGTGTAAATATTTTAAAATTATATATCACTATTAAAAACAAACAAATAAACATATTCACAGGTTCTAAAAAGGATTTGCTGAATAGAAGAATAAATGACTAATTGAAAATAAATGAGAAAAAAAAAAGAAGGAGATGGGAATGAGAAGTTACATTATGAAAAAGCATCAGAACTGTTTTAATTTTCAGAGATAAACTGTGTCGATGTAGCTTTACTATCCACTTCCCAGTAACCCAGTGTAATATTGTTAGTCTTAATACATCTTACCTCTATATCTAGCCACTCTTGACATTGATTTCAGTGCAATTTGTGTAATAGGTCAAGTAAAGTGGTGCTTATTGACTGCTGATTGTATACGTTTTTCCACCTGAAGTGTTATTGTTAATTGACAGACTCTTTCATTTTCCTGAGATAATTTTCATTCTATTTGAATAACTGCCTGTAATTCTCCTTTTGTAAACTTGGTCTCTTTCATGTCAAATATCAAATATAGTTTTGAGAATCAGATAAATTGTAGACACTAATTCGTTCTTTCACCCACAGAACATTAAAATAATCAGATTCAAGCTAATTTGTCAAACATAATTTACCTTTAGTGAATATATGCTGTCTGCCCTTAACTAAATCACCCATCTCTAAATGTCTTGTAATCTTGTCCCATACCATTATTTCCAGTAATATTCTTGCAAAAGAATCCTGGCTAACACTAATGGCCTGAAGTTTTCTGAATAATTCTGTCTTGACATATTGCTGGATGCTCTACCTCTATTCCCATGTGATTACAGATCCTATATTAGCTATATCTTTAACTTAATTCCTGGGGATTATAAAATTATAGGAAAAGCTATTAAATAGTTGTCTGTTGGTTGCCTTATGAAGCTTTTTGACTGTATTTCAAAGGTTGCCTTCAAAAATTATTTATTTATTTATGTAATTATGTGGGTGGCAACATAGATGGTACTTACCTTTCTGATGTCAGGGATGCATGCCTAGTTTTCTTCAGCTGATGAGAGTAAATTGGCTAAACACACCATATTGGACAGAGAGAAGCCCAAGCATCATTTTAAATGGCAGCAATCTGATTCGCATGTTGATGTACCACCAGATCATACAAGAGTTTTTCCTCTTGTTCTTCTATTGAGATGTAGCGTTGATTCCTCTGTGGTCTCACTTGCTTCCTCTAATTGGTTCCAAATGTGTTTCTCCCATTCTAATGTTTCCAAATAACTGTATAAAGACAGCAACAATGACCGCAAGAAAAAAATCCCTTCTTGAAATTTCATCTTGTATTTATATCTTCCTCTGTTGTCTTTTTATCGACAGAACATATGCTGTATCTGCTCTACACAGTCTTGCAAAAAATTCCTTTTGTATCTGATCCACTGAAATAATGACTGTTTTTGAGATTCACCCAAGCAGTCTCCTTTTCCAACACTTCCCACAGTAGCCTTTGATTATTTATATTTTTCTCTGCATACCAGAATCCAACCAGAACTCTTTTCTGGGCTACTCCCAGGAAGAATGTGACACAACCAAGCTTTTAGTCGCTTAATGTCTCTCTGATGTTATATGGCATTGTATGGCAGGCATAGATGGCGGTTATGCACGGTATTTAAAATTAATAATAATAATATAATAATAATAAAATAAATAAAAAAGGAATTGAAAATTCAAGGCTACATAGTCTAAAATAAGACTTTCACAAAGGATTATTCTGTGACCATGAGCACGTTGATTTCACTAAATCTGTATATCTTGCAAAACATACTTTCAGATCTATGAGCTGCTGCTACTCTTTGAAAAGTCTTTAAATTCTTTGCAGAATCCTGCATAAGGGAACCACCTTCCCAAGGAATTTGTAACTCATACATATCCTTCAGTAGGCACGTCTGCCACAAGCCCAGTGAAGATTCAGGGCAGACGAATGGTAGCTAGCACTCAAGAGGTTCATAAACAAAGAGTATCTTTTTAAATCTTGTCTGTGAATACTCTATCATTTCAGTCCAAATTCAGACTAGTTACTTTAAAACAGTGCTGAAAAGAATCCCATCCTACTGATAATTCTGTCCCCAGGTTTTCATTCTACTGCAGAAAATGTCAGGAAGTGTATAGAAAGACGGAGCTCTAATCATTCACTACTCCAAGGTCTTAGGCACACCAGATGTGCTCTGTAGGCACACACAGATACTTCTGTGTGGGCTTCTCTAAAGGCGGGATTGGCACATTTGAAACCCCCCTGGGGGATTTAGGGGGCTTGTGATGAAGGGTCAGTTAGGCAGAACCCAATCTGATTTGCTAAACAACCATTGTTAACAAAACTTGAAAAAAAAAAAAAAAAAAAGGAAACAAACAAACAAACAAAAAAATAACATACTTTTTATTTGTATGCTCAGAACACTTGATTCCAAAGTCAATGAATGATATGAATCACCATGTTATTTTCCAGATAATTATTTTTTACATGTGAAGTAGTGAGGTAGTTCCTTTTGTGTCTCTGATTCAAACTACAGTTTTATAGAACAGAAGAAAACTTCCTCATCCTGAGGTATAACGAACGTACATTTACATTCACTCCCTGCAGATATCTCTATCAAATTCCATGAGTTAATATAGAAATGTTTTTTAAGATATGTTCCTTTTGCACTATATCATACATGAAAATGATTACTATTACTTTCTTCCTTTGTGCTTCTGAAAACTAAAGTACATGTATATACTGTATAATGTTTTATATATATATTGGCTTTCTAGAGATTATATTTATTTCAAGCATCAAATTCAAGATAATCAAAATTTCAAACTTTGTTTACTAATTTCATACTTACCTATTCTTTTAATATCCTGTCTTGGTTCTCTAGTTATAACATAGATGCACCTAAAGTTTGCTAGAAACATTTGCCATTAGCTCCTTCTAAAAAAATTAAATTTGAGGATAATCCTACCTCCAGAGCTTATTCTGTTCCTGGCCATTGACTGTGACAGTGAAAGGCTCATCTGAAAGCAGTGGAGCATCCCATCTAAAAGCATAAAACATATTACATTTCATGAAAAAGCTAATTCAGATTGTTTAATTCTGGTAATATTGCCTCTGTCACCTTCAAAATCAAAATGTTCTTTCCTGTTATTATAAAGAAAACAACCAAATTGCTTAAAAACCCATTTGAATACACAGCTGCCTTATGTTGCATACTAATTTGATTAAAAATGCTTGTGCCTCACCAGCATTTTTTATATAAAACATACTGGTGAATTTAACAAAGAAATATAAATATATTTTAGCAGTTTTTGATTATAGTGTACACTATAGTGTCCACTATACCCCTGGACCAAACAAAGATCTCATTGCAGCATTGGAAGGCTCTAAACTGAATGTCTTGCTGTATTTGTTTGCTCAACGCTTTGGGCACCGTGCCAACCTCATTGCGAATAACTGCATTAGTCAAGTGTATCCAAATTATTATAACACAGCGTCCATCCCAGTTATTGCTGTTGAAGCATTTTCTGAATCTTCACATCATCAGAAGCATTTATTTGAGGATAGAACTTTACATAAATTCAGAACAATTTTAATTTTAGACAGAAAATCTTAATATCTTTACGAGTGGCTTGTGTAACTAGGTTTTCTTAGAAAGCATAATCAGGAAGAAATGGTACTATTGTTTACTTATTACAAACACCTTGCCTAAATTGGGGGCTTCCACGACATTACAATTAAAAGAGGAGTCAGAGCACAATTCTTTATATTTATTTTTCAGCTTATAGAAATTAGTATTGTCAATAGTCACTTCACCTTCTTGCATCTTCACTCCACCGGTTCAACTCCTTGATTGAGATGGTGATGATACTGTAAGTATTAGTTGATCTCTAATTACCATGCCTTCATAAAGAGTGAAGACTATGTATCTTAATCTTTTTTTTTCTCCTAGAGGAGATCCTCCTCCTAATGCAGAGATGGCCAGTCTTTCATGCCATAGCAATCCTTAAACTTACGCTAAAGTATGTCTGCAAGCTACAGAGCATGAAGATCACCATGTTCCCACCTTTCCATTTCAGAGTAGCTCTGGTCAAATTGGTCAATGGGTCCCCAGACAACCTAACATTTACCTCTGCAGTCCTTGTTGTATTGCTCCTCATGTTTGGCCATCTACAATTTCTAGCTCAGCATTGCCCTCATCTTGATTATAGTTCAGGCAAGAGAGATGCATATGAGCTGTGTGATAGCTACATGCCATTCAAAAGATGCAGCCTGAACATTCCTGTTACATTGGCAAAGAAATCTCTCTCCTCAAGTTGGAACTTGTGTTTTTCTTCTCTTATAGTGGACAACTGTACTTTTTCTTCATTATCTAGTCCACTGAAGCAAGACTTCAAATTGATACATTAATGATATGTCCTTAAGTTTTTATTCACACTGTCCCTTATCCTTTATACTCAACATCAGGTTCATCAGTGTTTTGTATTTTACCAAGCCCCTTGTTTGGGAATAGAAATTGAATCCTCTTGTACCAGCATGTATAACTGAGCTTAATGAGGAATTTCGCATGGGATAGTATTAAATATTTATGCACCTGATAGTTTTGTCTAGTGTACTGTATTAATGAGAAAAGTATATACTATTATGCCATGAAAATCTAAATTATCATCTACTAAACTTGGCTAGAAGCAGGAAGTTGCAGTATTTATAAAATATTAACATTATATTGAAAAGAAAAAAAAACACTCTAAATTTCCTGTGAAAGAAAAAATGCAAAGCCATTCATTTACTTTGAAATGCTGACATTTTTCTTATTCATTGTATGAAAGACATATTGTGACTTACACAATATATTGCAATGTTATATTTAAAATATGTTGTCATATTAAATATGGTCTGTCCCTGTTAATGTTATCATGCAATGTACTAACTCATAATTAATTTAAGAAACAGTAGAGATTATGAAAATTTCAGAAATTATCCATATTTAATGAGAAAACAGAAATTGCTTCCGGAAATAGTTTCCTGGAAAAATAAAAAAATAAAAAATCTGGCAGTTAAATGAAATTTTAGAAGACTTATTTTGGTGGAGAAGTGAAATTTTAAATGTTCCTCTGTCTATCTCTAATAACTGCCAGATGCACATTTTTGTTGCTTACCATAACGAATTAATGTTCCTTTTATGGTGAAGAATATAAATAACAAAATATTGTAGAAAGGTTAGCTTTCTGTATCAAGTCCAGAACAGTGTTTTCAGAAAATGTTTCCTCTTCGCATCACTAGGATCAAAGAGCAGAGACTCTTTTTTTTGTAGGATCTTTTAGTATCAGATAAACTCTGTCTCTCACATGAGAAGGAAATTTTTGGGTGCAATATGTCATAGAGGAGCCCATGCCAATATTTGTCTCTTCCTAGGATTTTCAGGCATTGCCCAACATAGGAGATGAGTATCTTCTGTTTAGTTAGGACCTTGATCTCCCTGTATACAGACACCAAATGAAGCCTGTTGAGGAACTTTTTTTTTTTTTTTTTTCCTGTCGTCTGATTTTTCTATCAAATTTTATGAAGGAGGAACTCAGGAAGCAGTGTGAGCATACATGCTAGCATAATGGCTTTCAACCAGAAAATTCAGTTAGGGATGTACCGGAATCATACATTTGACCTATCTAAATACTAGTATTTCTGGGCCTTGCAGTAATAAGGACTTAGTCTCAACAAAACTGTGAGAGCAAGGCTCAGCTTCTCTGCTCCTACCCCAAATTGTAACAGCTTCACTGCAGGGATGTAGCCACCTAAAACTTTACATGCATTTTTAGGAGTAAAGGCCTTTCTACAGACAGAATTACAATCTTTATTGAAGTTGTTCACTCCTTTTCTTTAGTTTACTCAGTCCCCTTTATAAACCTATCCATACTGAGGATGGACATACTTATAGGAGAAAACAGTACCCAGGATCCATGTTAAAACAGATTTGATTCCAGGAATTCTGAGTCTTATTCTATGCATTTATCCTCCGTCTCTGCTTTTAGGACTAAGTAAAAGCAAGAAAGAAGCAGAGTTTATTCTGATAGCTGGTCTCAGCTCACCATAGCAATTTGGGGGTTCTACTAGAGCTACCTCCTTATATCTGCTTCCAGTCTCCATCAGTGAGAGCTGAATGCTTACCTTAGATCCAGATCCTGCAGATCCAGAACCTGTCCTTCATAGTGTAGATGTTAAATGATCTGCCCAGCTGGAGAGAGTTTGTTTCTCTGCTCTTCAAATATATGTGCAAAATATAGAAAGAGGAACACATTTCACAAGATCCACTTAACAGGCTAAATAACAAGACTTTCGATATGAGTACATCATTATCACGTTTGGAGCTGAAATATTTTGTCACACTAACATAACTCAGAACAAAATTACAAGCTTTAATGGCAGACTACCATATACAAGTTTCCTCAAGGATAAAGTAGACCTGATTTTTGACACACGAACAAGTTATTGTCCATCAGCCACACAATGGTAAGTGCCTGTGTGCACAGTTCAGCAAATAGTACCATGTACCAGAAGTATAGTAAATTATCGTACTGTGAGTGAGGGATAAGTGATTTTCCAGTCAGATGTGGATGCACTTGCAATACAGATAGATTGAGAGAATTTATGCAGATATACAAACTATTTAACTAGAGACATAAATACCATGTCTTATGATGCTCTTGATAAGTCTATATAGCCTTTTAAACAACACCGTAGTATTTCTGTGCATGCCTTAAATTATCTTGTGTTGAGCACTCGTTACAGAGTAAAAGAATGCACAGCAACTAAGTGACACAGCAGCAGAGCAGCTGATGCATGGTAACCTTTTCATGTGTCAAAAGCCTCTGACAACTTCAGTTTTACATATGCTTTTGGATTTTTTACATTAAATCATCAACCTGCCAATGTCGTTCCCAAAACTCGTACTCAAAAAATTATGCTATTGAATGATCAGGGACTATTAATTTATTTGGGCAAGAATGAACGCTTCTGGAAGTTTCTTAGATTTTTGCAAGACTTTGGGGGAAGAATTAAAGGTGGAAGTATTTTTTTTCATGAATAGCTAACTGAGCTTCATTTTGCCTTAGATTGTACTATGTGATGCCATTGATACATGGATTTTTTAAAAAACAATTTTTCATTCAATGAGAGCTCAATCTAGTTTAGTAGCTTCCCTAAGCAATCTGATGTTTTATATGTATGCTTAACTCTTTAAATATAGTCTGCCTGCCTCCCAGCTAGTTAAGTAATATCAGTTTTTGTAAATGTTCAGAAACTCTAGAGTAGCTAAGGTAGCCGTACCTTTTAAATTCTCTAAAGGTCTTGAAGTGCACATACTCCCCAATGTCAGTGTGTATGCACTGTTTATTCAATGTACTAAGAACACAGGCAGCAACAACAACCTTTGTATGAGACAGCAAATCAGAGACACACAGGTAGATTGCAGGTAACCAGCTTGCTTTCGTGCTAATATGTTGACATTCATTAAGGGATTAGACATTGCTTTCTACCTTTTGAAGATGCTATTCCCAACAGATATTTCAATGTGCAATTTTTTATTTTTATTTTTTAATTTATTGTATTTTATTATGGGGAGGCAAAAAGGCTTAGGATGCTTAATTTCTCCCTCTGCCATATGGAGCATCCTGTGGAAGGGATTGTCTTTAATTTCCTTAATTATTAAACATAAACATAATAATAATTATGTTTAAACATAAACATAATATTAATTATGTTCACACAATATTTTGTGAACATATTTTATTCCTGTAGAGGAAAGATTGTGATGAACAACAGAGACCACAAAGAAGTGAAGCCTGTATCTCCTTACAAAAATGTTTTAAACTGTTACAATTCTAACATACCTGTACAGGAACACATAGGAACGTGAAGTGTTAATTAAAGATAAACTAACTCAAAGTATATAAGATAAAATCATTTCCCCTTTCCTTCATCACACATTTTCTTCTACTTAGATGCAAGGTGATCAAAGTATAGCAAACAAGCCATAGGAGAATTTCTCTGGTACTTGAAAGATCTTTAGCTACTCTGAACCTCTGTGTGAAACCCAGATTCCTGCAGCCATAATTTCCTTCCAGAATTAAACGATGAGACAGTTCCAGTTTAGAATTAAAGCTAGAATGCTGTAATTTTCTAAAGTATTGCCCATGATCATTAAAAGTACTGTCAGCCACAATTCAGTAGCTGATAATCAGTGCAGTGAAGTCCAGCTGCTGCCTTAAGTCTGGTATTTAAACATGCAATCTGGGACACATTGGGCAGATACCCTGCAAGGGTATTTTATTAAATTAACAGTAGTGAATGGTGCATAAAATTGTCACTAAGATAAATTTATTACAGTATGATTTTCTTCTCACATTATTCTGTATGGGGTGCTACCCCAACAGAGTTTCCAATTCAGTAGTATGCCTGAAGCCAGGGGTTTTATCAGCAGTGTGTCAAAGGGTGTCTGGCTCTCATTCATATATAATTTACTCTTATTACACTGGATATTTCTATTGTTCTGCACTAACAGTTATATATTTTCTAATGAAGGTTTAAATCAACTGGGAACCAGGGTATAAAGACAGTTTTAGTATTTTGTGCCAAATATGGATTGTTTGTCTTCCTGTTAGTTATGGATTGTGAGTGTATTATTGCTGAAGGAAAATTATTATTTTTTCCTTTTTGTTTCAAGTATTTATTTAACTTGCTATACAAATTATAGGAACTTTTCAAGTATTCTAAATGAACAATATCAGTTAGAAAAAAAAGTCAGAGATGATTAAAATAAACATATGAGCATACCTAGCCTTCCTAGGTCAGCTTCATGCTCTATTGAACTTGCAGTGGTAACTCTGACAGTATTGGTGTTTAGCATTTACTAGCTGTGTCTAGACAAGAGTTGAATAACTACATACCTGAAAGCTTCCATATAATATGGAATAACTACATACCTGCAAGCTTCTCCATATAATATCCTCTTCAAAGTTTTAAAATTTATTTAAATTTTATTTGCTTTGCTTGTATCTGTTGTATTTGCTGTATGCTGGTTGCATCTGACTACGAAGCTGTATGTTGGTCAGAAGTGGGTAGCAGCACATGCTAGCACTCGCAGAGCTAAGAACTTTTCAAGGTTCACATAGGCATTTCAGTCCATCTTTTACTATGTATCTGGGAAAGCTCTTGGTGGATTGGCTGTCTTGTCCATGTTACCAGCCTTCTGGGGAAAGGCAGGCAGTTGGAATTGTTATATGGAATGATGGAGAGCTTGATGTGTGTCCTCTCTACACACATTGCAGCACTTCAGAGCTATGTTCCCATAGTCACGTAAACTCTGTGGTGGTGTTGATATTGGTAAATATCCAGTAATTAGCCAGCTGGGCCTGACTAAGTTTCCAGAATTAGTTTCTGAGCATCGTGGCTGATTTTTGCACATACTGCCAACTGTTAAAGTATCCTACGATCATGTCTGAAATTAGCAAGTGGTTGTATTTTTTGCTATAATGTACCCTCTCATTGTTATTTATGTATTATTTCTTCTTGTTAGGTATTGATAAGAGATTAATTTGGGAGACCAACTCATTGCTTCTCTTCATTTTCTGGGTTCCTTGCACTTCCTGTTTTATAAAAAACATGATTAACCACTGCTTTTAGGTTAAAATTCACATTTTCAAAAGATAAACTTTTTTTTTTTTTTTTTTTCTCCCATGGAAATTGTGATGCAGCAAATTATTGAATCAACAGTGAAGCTCCTATTATACAACTCCCACTAATTATAGATCTTTTTTACACTTTAGTCAATACATTATTCTCCTAAATATCCCTACCATTGTGTGCATAAACATGTCAATAATGTTTTTAATGTGTCTCCCTCCTGAAGGCATGTTACCACTGGCAAAAGGGTCTGAGAATTAGCTCAGAAAGTGAGTGACATTTGTGAAAAGTGTTCTGGATAAAATAAATATTTTTAAAAGCTGAGCATAGCTGGTTAAGAATTTATTTTTTCCTTGAAAACATGGCAGTTTTTTTGAACTGAATTATTTGTGGGACTTTATTAGAAGCTATAACAGGCACATGGTCGTAGGGTCTTATAAGAATTTCTACTTGTACTGTGTTCCTTAAACCCAGTGCAGACTGGGACTTTAGCATCCATCTCAAATAATCTATATGGATTTTTTAAGTCCAGACAATTGAACACATATGTATAGATTTTTCTCATCTGCTTCTGTTTAAGTTATACTACTGACTCTATAATGCATGAAAATATCCAATTCTGCTCTGATTTAAAACATAACAGAGAACCTGAGTTTGATCCTTCCACCTTCAGATGAGTGGCATAGCCACCTGCTGGTGATTTCTTCTGGCATAAGCAAACCCCTCTGTTAATTTCTTTCACCAGTTCTTCATATGGAACAATAACAACAATTAAATAATTTATAATAATAAAAATTAAAACAACAACAACAAAACAGAAATCTCAGTGTCACCCTCAAATGAAAAAGGGGAATGTTGAACTTGGGAAGAAGCTTATGGCACAAGAAGATTTTTCCCTGCACATCTCTAATGCTTAGTTTTCTTAAAATCAAAGCTCAACTTTCTTTAAATGTTAATATTATATTTTCTTCTGTGTATATAGGTATAATTGTAGCAAAAATTAAGATTTTAAAAACTCCTCAGTAGTCCCGTAGATCAATCATTAAAGTTTAAACACTGAAGAGTGTTCATCAGGTGACTATGTTGCTGAAGTGATAAATATAATTTAATGGAATATATTCAAATTAAGGCTATCACACAGTGTTGCTATCAATTTTTATATAATGAAAGAGATTAAATGAATCCTTGCTAATGCATTATTGGTATGTGAAGAACAAGAAGAAACAAATCACACACATTTTCCCACTTAATTGTTGTGCTAGACACTCATTGTCATATCATTGACCTATTTGGTCATGCCCAAGTTAATCATGCCTGAACCTTTTCCCAGTGGGAAATAAGCTTCTTCACTTCCTGTCTTGCAGGAATATCAACTAAAACTCAGTCACATATGCCTATAGTCTGATCACTGCAGCCCACCGTAACCATCGTTTCCAGCAGTGAAACTGCAGTCTGCAGCGTGCCCGTGAGAGTCAGTGTCAGAAACCCATCACTTCCCATGTGCCTTCGTTCAAATCCATTCAATCACTTACAACATTAAATCACACCAACCTCTGTTTGCAAAAGTGCTCCCCTCCTTTCTTTCTTTTTTTTTTTTTTTAATCCTTTTTTTTTGTTTGCAGGGAACTGTTTTGTCACACTGAAATAGAGTTTATGTGCAGTGACAGCCTAATAAGCCAGCAACTTTAGTCGCTTATTAAAGTCAAGCATGTGTCTTTGTTTCATGTTGCTAATGATGTGGAACCGTCGAGGCCCGAGTATATTTCGTCTGGACGGTGTGGGAGCGAATGCTGAGAGCTCATTACTTGGCTCCCCATTGGAATCCTGCAGGCTTCTGCTCATTGAGGAGACTGTGGGGGCTTTGACAGAATTATTATACTGAATATTTTTAGACTCATTAACTATATCACCAAAGCAAAACATCTCTTCCTTAGATGCAAATGGCTGCAGCTACTGTGGCTTTGCTTTAGTTATTGCAGAAAAAAGGATGAAGCTTGAAAACAACTTAGGGAAAAGATTTTCATGCCTGAATGTTTGAATTTGTAACTTATATTGGGAATGTGTAAGCCTTTTTTACCACATTTAAGCCACTCATGTCTAAGTGCCATTTAAAAATGCATATATTCAGTTTCATGTAGTAAGCGGTGCTCAATCTTTTAAATTGAGAGTGCCATTGAAGTACACAACAAATAGGAGCTTTACAATTTCCACTTTCTAGTCCAGAGTGACATATATATATGTGTGTGTGTGCATAAAAAGCTCATGTTAAAGTAATTATAGATGCTTGAGTTAAGCCTTCAAAGGTAAAGAAATTCAGAGTTAAGGCTAAAAATTCTGACTTTTAAGCACTGGAACATATGTGCTGCGTGGTATGAAAGATCACACACTTCTCCAAGCCACACAATTCCTAACCACAACAGAGTGATTTAAAGATGAGGAATGAGATGAAATTTTTAGCTTAAGTCTGAATTTCCTTACTATGATGGGTTTAAGTTGGTTCTTAATGTTACTTTATTGTAGCTTTTTGTGGTTTAATTGAGACTTAAGATGTACTTGAAGAAAAATATGAATACCTTAAAATTAATTCTTCAGAGCAAAGGACAGAAAATTGCATTTATGGCTCCATTTGTTGGAAAAGTTAAGTTGGCTGTGAACTGTACATTATTCCACCTTCTATAAAAATATATTTTGATTTCTTGATGGAGACCTTTTCTATGTGTTGTGTACATTCAAGCTTTCTATAAATTATTAGTCTAATTGTGTAAGTATATGCACGTTAAAAAAAAAAAAAAAAAAAAAAAACCAAAAAACTAGATGAGTGTTTTTTTTTCTCATAATGTTTGCAAGGTTCCATCAGGATTTCATTTTCCAAAATGTTTTTAGGTGAAAAAAAAAAACAAAAAACTATTTTGATTCCTAGGAAGAGAGACATTGCTTTTATTTTGTGGTTCATTTCCTGCTGTAGTATTCTCTGACAATGGTGACACTGTCTTTATACATCAAGAAGTTCTTCTTTCAGTGACTGCCAGGGACTCTGGAGGGAATACTTCATATCTGAAATATGTTTCCCTTTGGGATTTCACCATCAGAATAACAGTTCTGATCAGCAACCCATCAGATTTTTATTTTTTTTCCTGAAGCTATGAAAAAGAATAGTTAAAAATCTTGACAGACAAGAAACTTATACTGAATTGAAGTTCATTGTGGTGCACATAAGAGCTCCATGTTCTCCTTCAAGCAGTATTTTCTTAACAGGTGTATGAGCTGTTAGGATTTTTCAAGCTAAGCTTTTTGAATCTCTGAAGCCCCAGAGTGGACAGATGGTGTGGCTGCAGTCTTCATTCTGAGATCTTGCAGTTCCTATTCATACCAGCTTGTGGCACAATACTATTTAATTTAGATGTTGGGCAGGCTTTCAAACTCCCATGCCTCATCCTCAGTATCTAAACGTTTTATTTAAGCACCTAGATAATAATAGCCCAATATTTACTGGAAAAACTCAGTCCTTTTGAAAGACAGAATTATAAATATGGGTCCCAGCCAGGAAGCCAACTCTGAAAACCATGGTCATGGTTAATCATTAATATACTTTTTCTTTAAGTAGCAGATGACTTTTCAATTTGAACGTAAATACTCTGTCAGGAATATTTTCACCTGCAGAACCAGTTCACAGTTGTGATTTCAGATGTTTTGCAGTTAAAAATAGCCTGAAGCCAACACACCTGTCTAGATACATAGATGATCCGTGGAAAATAAAACAGACTTGAGCTGTAGGCATGCAAATGCAATTGTTTCATTTCCTACATACAGTATGATAAATTAGTAGAAGTAATAGTACTATAAACAAGCGTTCACTATCACTAATTGTATTTACAATGTTATGATTATCCAAACTTAAAATCACCATACAATCTCCCCCCCATCTTTTTACTTATTTTAGGTATTTTAACACCTCTGCTTTTTTGCCATTTCAGTTTTGGGGAGAAAATGTATGCTTTTTTTGTTCATTTCTTTGTTTTGTTTTGCCTAAAGCCGTCCTGCAGTAAAAAAAAAAAACAAAAAAAAAAACTGGCCAAACATACACTCTTTGGGGGACGTGAACTAGGAGAGTCCTTAAACCTTATTAAGACTCAGTCTTGAACTATACAGTAAATACTTATCAGATTATATGATGTAATAAACTCCTTTTTCTACATTCTTAGTGGCTGTGTTTCAGTAAGCTCTGTATTACAAATCTTTCAATGTGCTACAACATGCAGCTTTTCAGTTGTCAGCCTTTTAGTTAGTGTGTAGCTGCCAAAAGTTATTTTCCTAGACTGTGGATCAAATTCAAAGCTCTGTACTTATATGGATTTTCAACATTTATTTAAAATGTTTGCATTATTTGCTACCTGTAGCACAATAGCTGACTTCTGTAGTTTTCTGTTATCTAGCCTCTGTACAAGATTAGAGCTTTGTATTTGTACTGAAATGGTTGCTTTAGATGTGCTAGTTTTGTCAGCAAATTTGTGTTTTTCTTCCTGATTTGGACTTATGGGATTTTATTTTATGTATACTCTTCAAGTAATAGAAAAAAAAATAGTAATATTTTATTCTATATTATGCACCTTGGAAAGGATCAGGGTTAAGAGGCCTTCACGACTTCTGAATGAAATATTTAAAGAAAAGTGAGCTCAGTCTGTTTTCATGTGTTTGTTGTTGTTTTATTTAATAAATTAAGCTTGTAGGACTAAATTTATCAATACACTCTTTACAGCTTTCCCAATTTCTAGAATAATGTAAAGCATCCATATAAGCAGTTATTTTGCATTAGAGTGAAAAACAGTTGGTATGCTAGTCAACCTAGTCTTTAGCTTGAAACAGACATACTAATTTTATTATCTAGGATACAATAGCTGTGTCTGCACTAAAAGGTAGGTGTGCCTGCTGTGTGCCCTGTGGTCCTGCTCTCCTGATCTTCTGAAGTGGGAAGCTTTTGAAGCGCAATGTGTTCCCCTTCTTGTTTGTGCATCCAAAAGAAAGCAAGGTGCATGTGCAGTGCTTAGGATCTTTTCTCAGTGTGCTGATTGTACCTGCCATTGCATCAGCTGGCTAACAGACCATATAGACTGTCATGGGAAGGTTATCAATATACTTACTCATGTTCAGTTTTTAGCAAAAAATCTATTCTTTTTCTCCCACACTCATAAACCTTGCCTCTGTCCCCTTGTGATGCCAAAGACAGAAGTAAGAGTGTGCCAAAGATGAAGCCAATGTGAGGATGTCATAGGGTTGTTCAGGATGAAACAAATACATGTGGGCAGGGACTAACCAAATGTATCAGGGAAGACCTTGACAAGATCTCTGTAAAGCAAGCATCTTTGAGGGCTGTGTTGTGTTAATTTTGCTGTTTTTGTTTTGTTTTGTTTTGTTGTTGTTTTTGTTGTTGTTGTTTTTTGGTTGGTTGTTTTTGTTGTTGTTGTTGTTGTTTGTATTTTTTTTTTTCAGAAGTAAAGATGTATAAAGACATATCACAGCAGGCAGTAAAAGAAACTTTGAGGTTCGGAATATATTCAGAGTATTTTTATTTTTTTTTTTTAATATGGCCAGTTTAGCTATGTAGCAAGCAATCACTATTAAAAACATTTTAGCATACTATCAAAGAAGAAAAAAAATTTTTGAGGAAAATGTTCAAAATGTACTCTAGAAAGTAAAGTTTTATTATATGTAGATGTCCCATTCCCTTTTTCTCATGAAAAAAAATGTATAAAGAAAAGGTCCTCTTTAAAGGGACTTCTGATTAAGATGAGCTGTAACTATTGTTACTGTTGCTGTTAGAAGCTGAACATGTGTCCTGAAAAGCAGAAGGGAAACACTTTGTACTTTCAGTTTTTCACCATTTTCACTGCATGTAGGATTGAAAGTGTTGCTTTTCTGACACTTTTGACGTATTATAAAAAAAAATAATAATAATAAAAAAAGAGGAAACCAATGAATGTTCCCTGAGCTCAAGCCTACATAAGTCTGATTTTGTGCCACTCATCTGGGACCTTGTGGGCCTAACTGGTGGTTAATACTATGTGCTACTGTTTTTCTGTGTCATTTGTCTGAAATCACATTAATGCACCTGAGTAGTGTTTGTGGTGTGTTTGTTTGTTTGTTTTGTGTTTGTTTTTTTTTTTTTGGTTGGATAGTATTTTTTGTTTGTTTGGGTTTTTGTTGTTGTTTGTTTTGTTTGTTTGTTTGTTTAACAGTATTTAAGTGAATTTATGTATAACATCCTGTGAGATGTGGCATGATAACATGTAGGGTATCAGAGGATATAAAGCCTTCTGGGAGAAGTTCCTAGAGTAATTATGTGCTGGCTTTGTCTGAAAGACATCACATGGGAAAATCTGAAATAAAACCAGAGTGAACTAACTGTTGATGATCAGGTGTCCAGTGGCAGAGCTTGCTCCATAGTCCTTCTTTATTTTGCAATGTTGAAACATGCTTCTAGAACAGCAAAAACTCCCCTTAGTCTGCTATTAATTCATTCTCAGGCTACTTAGGAATACAGGGAATGTGTGATTACGACTTCTTAGAATTGGATTAAATGTTTATGGGAAGTGTGAAGACAATTTGTGGGAAGTGTCAAGACATGGATACAGGAAGAGTAGACTGGGAAGATACTGAAGTTTTCCAGTAAATTAGTCAGTCTATGGAGAAATGGAAGAACCTTTGTCTGTTAAGGCCAATCTCCTTCCAGAGGCTAAGAAGGAACTAAAGATTTCTAAATCTCAGCTGTCATTTGCTCTCAATAAAATTTATGAAACTCACCCCTTTTAGCTCTATCTCACATGAAATATCATTATAATCTGCAGTAATATTCTCTAGCATAAATACTCTCTCAAGTATTTTTGTTCATCTGTTTGCAGAGTCCACCCATTGCTTTAAAAATGACAGGAAAAAAAGCTATGAAACATAAATAAGACTATGTCATGTTACATAGGGTCTTAAATTAACATTGAAAAAGTAGCTGTAGGTCTGGTATTTCCTAACTTCTGAACATTTATCTTTCCTTTTTATTATCCTTTTAAGGTAATTGTATGTGATTATAAAGGCATTAACTAGATTCCTTTTTGCATCTTTCATTTATCTGGCAATCAGGAACATAATACTGAATCTATTTGTGTAATTGTTACTGTTAAGAAACTTCGAAATCAAGATAGGTGGGACCTGCTAACTAACTCGTGGTTATCAACGTCACTTACTCAAGTCATTAATGGTTTAAGTACTACCTCATTAAAATTGTTTAAACAGAGAAGTGTTTTCTGTCCTGTATATTACCACTGTCATCTCTTCTCTCTAGGAAAAATATTGCTTCAAACTGTTTATACAGACTGCATTTGAAAGAAGCTCAAAGTTTTTGACAAACAGTGAAAATCAATCTCAAGCTTATATGGTAGTAATGACTTCCTTGTTTTCATACATGCTTGAATTTTCATTAGTTCTGGAGAATTTTCAAGAGTTAGGAAAAGATGACTACATTTATAATCCTTGCTAAGAAGAAAAGTGAACATAGACTTTTTTTTTAAGGTAGATTCCATTAAATATGTACATCTTTGGAAGCAGTGTTCAACATTTTTGTCTAATCTTTTTATTTTGATGCTTCCTGTGCAACAAATTTTCTTCATAAATATAATACCCGGGTACTAGATGCTACAATTGGTATATATAACGCCT
The DNA here is from genome assembly GCF_047663525.1 of Anas platyrhynchos. Classification (NCBI taxonomy): domain Eukaryota; kingdom Metazoa; phylum Chordata; class Aves; order Anseriformes; family Anatidae; genus Anas; species Anas platyrhynchos. The sequence continues at coordinate 45,063,074 of NC_092588.1, read as the reverse complement.
TTTTGATCAAATTATTTTTAGATCTGCATAATTGTTGTTGTTGCTTCAGAAACACACAAGTGATTGTAACAAATGAAAATCTGCCAACAACATTAATGAGGTAGCCTGTCTTTGTGGTCCCCAACAACAGGGACTCAGATCCTATTTCGCCATGGTGATTCTGGTAGCTTACACAAATGTCAGACACTTGAAACCTGGAGGTCCTGAGGTGATTCCCTAAATCTGGGGCACGGGTCCTGAGGCCCAGTGCCACTGGGGCCAAGAAAGTTGGTGTTTTAAGAGACTGCAATTTCAAGGCAGTCAGCCTTGTCAGTGTTAATAGACTCCCTGTTGTGGTGCTAAGGGATGAGGCTTGGATCTATCTCGGCTAGAGTCTGGCCTCTTAGGACTTCCAATTTCCTTGCTGCAAAGTAAAACTGACAAATCCTAGGAGCCTTTAAAGATGCTTAGCAAATTTGATCTCAGTTGCTTCACTACTGTAGTTAATTGCACTACTATTGTTACTTTTGAGTTTTGATTTGTGTCATAAATTGAAAATGGGATTGTCCTGTTTGGGTGTTTTTACTGGAGTGCTTTAATCTGCAGAACTTATTGATACTTTTCCTGGAAGGATGTTGTGAAATTCAAGATTCAGCTTTGGATATTCCAGGCTTGAATCTTACAATTGCTACTTCCAGAAAATGGGAATGCCCACAGGTAATTATTATTTTCCTTTACAGATGATGAAGTAGCTGGGAACTTCCCAGTGTATCATGACATGAAAAATTATTTAGCGCTTACATTAATTTTTTATTGATATGCAGAACATGATCCTATGATAACAGTTTTTAGAAGAGACTTTACCTGTTAACTTGTTGCTACATAAAGTGCTGATGTATAATTCATTATGAAATGCAGTAAGTAATTTAAAATAGCATTACAACCTAATAGATCACTGCCAATCTCTGGGTGCTGTTGAGGAGGAAAAGTTAAATATGACGTATACACAGAAATAGCAGAATTAAGCTTGAGTAAAACTTTGGAACTAGAAGCACAGAGAATTGCTAAAGAATGTTTTAAGTAATTAAGTGACTAAATAAAGGCAAAATAATGAAATCCAAAATTGCACAAATTAGTCTCTACTTGGGTATAAAACAGCGCTGTTGAAACCTACACTGTTGCAATTGACCCAGTGCAAGTTAACAGTATAGTATATCATTTTAAGCTGTCTTGTGTGCCACACCACTCAATGTTCTCCATGGTCTGTGCCCATTTGAACTTGTCCTGTTATCTGCACCAGTGTTGTTGAAGAAAAAACATTGTTTGTTTGTATTCACAGATTTAATTTATCCTGCTAGCACTTAGAACAGTCTTCTCTATTCACAGTCCACATGCATACCTGAAGAAATACAATCTACACTTTGAGATTCAGACTGTAAACACAATAGCAGACTTCTGTCTACTGACTGAGCTCTCTAAATTTGAATTCACTGTAGAGAATAGAAGGACAGGAAGAACAAAAAAGGTGAAGAATTGTTTTATTTGTTTGTTGTTTACTCATATATACTACCTGGGTGTGGTTTTTTTTTTTTTTTCAGCGGCATTGCTTCCTTATTTTTGTCTATGAAATATTGAATGGGAATATTACATAAGGAAATAGGGATGTACTGCTAGGGTGGAGAATTCTAATTCTTGCCTTCTCAGACACATGCTTTTTTTTGTCCTTGTCCTTGTTCTTCATCATCTTCTTCTCTCTTTCCCTCCTTTGTCTTTCTTCTTCTGAGACAGGAAGAAGTGCAATGAATCAGTGCTTTTTTAATATCATTTAAGCTTCTCCTTTGCATTTTAACCTAATCTACATCGTACTATCTGAGTCTGCATAGCACTCTTAGTATCTCTTGTACTTTGAGACTTACAGAACTTGCTGAGTGACTGATTGCTGCCAGTATGTGACTTCACTGCACCCTTTTTATTTGCTCACACTGTTTTCCACAAAAACATGGCTGAATGTCTAAGCCCTCCTGAGGACAAAGGGTTCAGACAATGTCTGCAATTGTTTATTCCAATTACTTTCATGACTAGTTAATACAGTACATATTATGACAGACTAAAGCTAAGCCTCTAACTGGCTGTAAGCTCCATTTTGCTCTATGAACACCATTTTAATTTCTGTCTTCCCCATAATAATTATCCAATGTAAGGTCCATCCTGACTGAAGGCATCAACAATGATGTGTGAAAATACAGTCAAATTCTAACAAGTACTGCCTATCTGGGTGCTGTGTTCTCAGATTTGAGAATGAAATAACTTGTTAGAAGTCTCAGAGAGAATGCTACCAAGAATCATACAGGATGAATGACTGTACAAAAATGCTGATGTGTAGGTGTGATGGGTATGGGAATATGACTCTGTAAACCTCAGAAGATTCTTATACTTAGCAAGAAAGGCCATTCTGTCATATTATGTTGACCCCTGTGCCAAGAAATCAGTTGTTGGGATAAAGACATAATTCAGAGCTAGAGTCATAGTCATGAAAAGGATGAGTAGGTCAAAGAATTTTTCATAAAATTTATGAAATGTCTGGTGCTAGATAAGAAGAAAAGGGTGTTTGGTTAGACTAAGGATGTCAAAACAAGTTGGTTGGTAACTTAATTGAAGACTTAATTTTATCACCCTCAGGGTATGTGTGGGTGGTTTTTTTTTTTTGTTTTTTTTTTTTTTTGCTTTAGCGTAGTTGGACCCTCTCCAACCTTCATGTTCTCTTCTTAATCCCATCCTGCTCTCAAATCCTTATCATTTATGAATTAATCTCTTATTGCTTATGAAAAGCAAGTATATATCTGATTCTTTACAAGACACTTTTCAACAGGAAACTCAGGATACTTTTTGGCCATGAAGGCTACATCTAACCTGGAAAATAAAAGAGGGTTAAGGACCTGGCATGATCTATTCCATAGTCCTCCATACTGATTATTTATAGTGCCCTATTCTGTTTTCGTTTGTGTTAGCTAGCACTTTCTGAGAGAAAGCCTAACACAACTCAACGAATAACACACCAGCGATTGCTCCAAGCAGGGGTCATGGATGGGACAGCACCAGCTTTATTTCCCTCAGCACCACACAGTATCTCACCACTATCTCAAGAGGCTTGGCCACAGCCAATAGTATGTAGCATATATTTCTGTTTCATCTTTATAGGCTGAAACACAGCCTTCACATTCATTCAGACATTCAGCAGGTAACCCGTCATGCTACTACTGTTTTAGGGCAGGGAGGCTATCACATAGGGCTAAGAAGTGGTAGTGGGCTGTGTAGTGTGGACAAAGCCAGACTGTTCCACTTCGCCTTACCACCAGAGAATGGTTCCTAGCTCTGTTTATTTAACGATATGAAAGTAGCCCCAGGGATTGAGAAACAATGTGCATCTCTAAGATGCAGTCAGCCATCAGCACTGAGGTAACATCTGGCAAGAAGTTATGCACATCTTAATTGGCCAGCTGTTCTTCTGATTGATTCATTGCCTTCCAGGAAGCACACTTACCTCTCAATACTCACATTGGCCCTGCAGAATAACCAGTCCCTGGGTTGCCGATGCTGGTGGGGTGGTTTATTATGCAAACCCAAGCAGGAGATTCCTTTGCAAAGTCTGTCTTTGCTCAGCTGAAGGCCATGTCATCCCTGAAACAGTTAACTGGAAGTCAAGTTGTCCATCAAGGGATGATGGTGGTCATTCAGCCAAGCAGCCAAGAGCATGTGACTGATGAGGCACCCATTGTATGACCTGGACTATTCTGGGACATGGTCACGCTGCACAGAGACTGGATCTAGGAATGGGCTAGTGACTGGCAGGTCTGATGATATCACTGTCGGGGGCCAAAGCCTAGAAATACAAACACAGTGACAGTAATACCTAGTCACAATAGACCAGCTTTTGGCCAAAAATCAAGATGTTGTTGATATGTGATTCTTGTGTTCTCATGGATAGGATAACTGATAAATGTATATGTCATCTAGAAAAAAAAAAAAAAGCTCATTTAAATTTCATTTTACTGTTTTGCAATGATCAGGACATACTTAATATGAAGCAGAAAATACAGCTTAATATAAATGCTTATCGTCATAATATTTTATGTTAATTTTTCAAGAGAGGCAGGATGCTGTCTCTATATTTTGCTAGATCTACAATTTAAGTACATTTTGATAATTAATCTTAGTGTATTTTAATGTAGGAAAGAAGTCAAGAATTCACCTTTCACAAAGATGAAGCTCACTATTAAATTATTTGGGAAAGTAGTGTAACATTCACATTAATCAGGTAGTTTATTAGTTTTATTTTTAAGATTACAAGCTCATGAAAAAACACTCTCTACAACACTGAATGCCAGAAGTGTACTAGTTTACTTTTTGAAGAAGTTGTTAACAATTATACTCCAGAAATCCTTTAGGAGGGGACAGAGGATGAGATATGGTATTATTATATTGTGCATTTTTTTCTCTTCAGAGTAAGCAGTAGAATCTCTAAAAGGAATGATTAGAGATTATGGCTGCTTTAACAGGAGAAATTAATGGCAAGGTCAAGAACTTCCTTGGAGTGATCTTGTTTACTTGTAGGGTTTTGACATTTCAGCTTGTGCTGTCTGACACATTCCTTTAATGGCCTTGAATAAATAACAAATACAAGTTGGGAAAATCATGAACTGTAGATGAGAGCTTTGGAGGTAAAATTATTTAATAATGATAATAATAATAAAGCCTTTGATTTGGGACAAAGTAAATTATTTACACATTATCACGATGTTTACATTCATTGTTTCAGGCTCTTGAGGATGAAGTAGCAATATTTGATTATCCATGTTACTAAATGATATATAGAGAAATGTCTGGATAAGTACAGACAATATTTCCCTTGTATAGCAGTAGAAATTGGCCAGTATAAAAATCTTTGAGGAAAGAATAACATCAAATATATTCTATATCTACTCACTATCAAGCTGTAGACTACATTTTGAGGAGCCTAATACAGAAAGCACACTTTTCATTTTCAGACTAGTATTAAAAATGCTTATAGTAGCCACAATAAGCAGAAAGATGTCCTGATCTTATAAAGGAGTGTCTCTTTTCCTTATTTTTTTTTCCTAACAGAAGTTTAAAGTCATAATGTTAGTCTTTAATTTCTTTCCTCAAGTTTATTTTTTTTCTTTCTTTTCACTTTAACGACATTTTTAGTATAGGATTGTACTCTGATTTTTTGGCCTTTTGTTTGTTTTTCAGTCAATCTTGAAAGACAGTTATGTATATCCCTCCCTCCCTCCCTCCTTCCCTTCTTTCTTTCTTTCTTTCTTTCTTTCTTTCTTTCTTTCTTTCTTTCTTTCTTTCTTTCTTTCTTTCTTTCTTTCTTTCTTTCTTTCTCTCTCTCTCTCTCTCTCTCTCTCTCTCTCTTTCCTTCCTTCCTTCCTTCCTTCCTTCCTTCCTTCCTTCCTTCCTTCCTTCCTTCCTTCCTTCCTTCCTTCCTTCCCTTTCATAATTTCACATTGCTAATCTTCTTGCCAAAGCATTCACTACTGGAATAAGGTCAAAACACAAGTGCATCTTTTCATGTACACTTGCATATCAGCTGAGGTTTGTTTTTTTCATGAGGCTTTCCCTCATTTTTAAAGTATATTCAGTCTGTTGACAAAAGAGCTTTATTTAAATGAGCTATGTAATCTTTACCAGCAGTCTGTAGAGCAGATTTGACAATAAAGAAATATCTCATTACCTAGGAGCTTTGTATATTGTACAGGTGTAACTTGGTAGTTGAACAGTATGAAAAGATAAATATTAACTGGATTTTGTTAATAAATCTGCCAGTCTTACAGCGCCAAAATCTGTAGAGTTGTTGTAATTGCCATTGTTTGAGTTGTAACAATGAATGGAACTGATAAGGCTTATGTCATTTACATAGAGTTTAGCATTCACATTGCACTATTGAATTAATATGACACACACATTGGGTCCTCTGATATAAGATTAGCATCATTTGAAAATAGATTGTAGATTTAGAAGTGACATATTATTCTTTGTTTGAAATGTAATGGTAATTTGCTTAGATCTAAAAATTGTAGTGATGTGATAGCAGTGACTAGTAGTTAATACTTCTGTTAGTTTCATTTTGGCTTGCTACATTTTGTAATAACCTCATGTCTCATGTTATGAGGGACTACTGCAGAATTATAAAATAATATTATTTTGAACCCAGAATCTGTATCATTTATATCGTCAGTCAAGAGTAGTGTCAAAAGACTTATATTCTCTGAATTTAAACCAGAGTTGTGTTTTAATAGAAGAATTTAATGAAATACTCTTAGCATCCTGTACTGTCAAATACATAGATAACTATGGTTTTACCTGCCAAACATAGCAATGAGATACCTAAAGCCTTTTGCAGATCTAGCCCCAGTCCAGTATTGTCAGAAATATACCTTCATGGTACACTGTGATTTCAAGTCTTCCTCCTGTCTTCAGGTGAATCTGTCATTGCTAATTGCTAATCAAGTCTGGAAATTAAAGACTTAATATGGATAACCCCCTCCACACACACACACACACACACAAAAAAAAAAAAAAAAAAAAAAAAAAAAAGAGAGAAAGCACAAAACTCCCAATTATCCCTGAGGGGGGAAAAAAAAAAAAAGTTGTTAAATGATTTGGTTAACATGTCAAGGGTACAGTGTGGCAAAGATAAAAATAATACATTTCTGCAGAGTTACATTCAGGAGCCTTGCTCATTATAGTGCACTTTGTCTTCCATCTTTCTCTGCCTTCTTCACAGCACCAACCACATTCATAGTATATGATTTCAGGTGTATATAAACCTTCAACAGGTTTTTGAGAATTGATGATGTGCTGCATTTAATGTATTATTTTATGATGGTCCTTACTATGAATATCTGTAGTTCATTCGTGTTTACCTCAGCTGAATCCAGACTATTGTTCACTGAGATTTGTGTCCAGCTTCATCCTACCTCCTGTGGGGTGTTACACCCTCACAAAAAAAGATTTCTCTTGCAGGAGGATGGGGAGGGATCTTTTTCTCTGAGTGAGTTTCATTTAAGTGGTGGCATCTAGTGCTCCGTTTCTTGGTGACAAGACCATTGCTGTCTGTCTTGATATTTTTTAGCTTCTGTATTTCTGTGTGTATGGCTGACATCTCAATTGGTTATTGTTAATGTTAAATGGTTTAGGTTCATAATATTTCATCAAAATATGGTATTGAAGGGGGCTGAGTCTAGTGAGACTTCTTCGAAATGCTCTGCCCATCTGTTTCTCTCATCTGCCTCAGCTATGTATATTTTTCTATTCTTGCTGTTGCTTAGTCCATTTCTTCTTCATTTTAATATTCACAAATGCTTTTAGTCACTTGACAATTAGCTATGACTTACCTCCTGTGTCTGCAAATGCTAGTTCTTTAAAATGTCTCAATATGTAATTCCTTAGATTGTTTTCAGTCTGGAACAAACCTTTATTTGGAGCAGCTGTATCTCAAAGTCTCTTCAATCTTAATGTTATCTTCAATATTATTGTACTGGCAATCAATATTCCATGTTAATGCTCTAGGTTTTTGTGTTTTTATTAGATCTCCTGTTACTGTATCTTAGCGTAGCTCTGTAAAGCCTAAATTAGGCTTATGTTTTTAGAATTACACGAATTTTGATTAACAAGATCAATTTCTTAATCATATGTGGGCATCCTTAACCGAGATTTCAGTTTGATCCAAACATACCTTCCAGTTTTCAGAATTACTTTTTTTCCTCCATGTTCGGTGAGCACCAAAAGAAGTATATTTATGCTGATACAGAGATAGGCACATTGTTAGTGACAAATCTCATCGTGTGATGAAATAACAGCCATTATAGCAAAAATTAAGTTTCAGTGTTGTATTCTTGAAATAATGTATAACAAATTACTTTGTGAAGATGGTTTATATACAGGGTAAAATTATACAGAGATAAGCATTCTCACTTGCTGGGAAAGGTTGATACATTAACAGTCTAGTCAAGTCTAGGAGCAGGGAGAGGCTCAAGAATGCTTAGAGTGGGACAATGTTTTTAAAAGTTTTAGCTGATTAAAATGAAAAATTTCCTAGTGGTTATCTGCAATCAGAAGTTTTCAAAAGGCATATAATTTTCACCAGATTCTTTTTATGAAGTTATCATATACAAAAATGTCACCTCCTGTGATATTTCAGTCACCTTTGAACACTGTATCTAGAAAAGCAGACATCAGTACATTTTTTTTAACAGGAGCAGAGTAATGTATTTTGCCTAAAAAAACTCACAGAAAAAGCAAACTGCTTGGGCTATCCAAACAAATTCAGCCTGGGGCAAACACCTGCCATGCACATTTTTTGATCAAATGTTTAAAGTTTGGCAGAATTAAAAGAGAATCTTCTTTTGAGATAAGAAGCATACTAGTCCTGCATATAATAATATATCTCATTTTAGATCTATTGTAACGTTTACTATATTTTATGTGATTCACAATCTTGAGGTTTTATTAGATCAAATGTCTTAGATGCAAGTCTGTATTCTGAATGTAGAATACATAACATGAATAATTATAATTTTGGAAAATGAAACGTTACTCATAGAGGGTCTGATTCTCTCTTTATATTCTCCTGTGTAAAACAGGAACAGTTATATTCAGATTAGTTGAATCTTACTAATTAAAAACACCTGTGAGGAGGATTAGGTTTGTAATCATAACCAAGTATGATGCTAGTGTGTAGTCCCTGGCTAGAACTGGCAACAGAAGCAGACCCAGTACTGTGTTGTTGACCACTCGAAAAACATCATGACTGAGTTCCATGTGTTGTTCCTTTTGTATTCTTAGTGGTGCCAGATGCCATTTGATGTTTAACCAAGTAAACACCCCTAGTTTTGTGTCCATTGTCAAATATGTCTATAATCTACATTGGTCTAGTCCAACACAACTAGACTGTGCAATGAAAGATAAGCAGGAAAAAATTTTGTGTCCTTGTGAATGGCCAACCTATGAAATTAGAAAATATTCTGGTCGAAATGCAATACAATTGTTTTTTATCTATACAGGGTTTTCTATTCTTTTTCTTTAATGTTGATAATGTACTGGCAAACGTCTCTTTGTTTAAAATAACTTGCCCAAACTCAGGGGCCAAGTTTTTCTGGTACTGGTCTGACACTACAGCAAAATGAAGGTGCTCTTGTAGTACATGAAAGTATATCTGTGCAAGCCCAGCGTTGCTCCCATCTGTAATAATCACAGCCTATGCTTGATGATGTGTGTTTTTTTATATGCTACTAACTGGAGTACAAGCCTTCTAGTGTCTTAACTAGTGACCAAGAATTAATGCTTGATGCACACATCATCTTCTTTGCTGTCATTGGCCATGCCAGCTAGAATGTGAACAGAGGCATGGCACATACCACAGTTTATCTTTTGTTTACTGTATAGAGAATCTAAATATTATCATAGCTTTAATTAACGAGGACCTAGAAACAATACTACTGGAATAATGTGTTTGGCTTGAATAGGCCTCAGCTTCATGTGTTATGTGATTTTGGTCCCAGTTTGATCCCTCAAATGAGAAATTTCAGATTAAAATAGTAGCTTAATTTCAATCTCGTATTATAGCAAGTCATGCATGAATTTACTGAAGTATCTGGACTTATCATAACAAAAAAGAAAAAATAACGATAAAGGTGTGAACAGAATAAGGCAACATGTTTGGTGTACCCCAAATCATAATATAAGCTTTTTGTCTAGTAAAATAGCTATGGCAGCTAGTTCACATCTCCTTTTCTGAAATCTACATTGTTATTGATAAGTACTACATGCAAATGAGGAATTAAATAAATATAGAGCCATACATTCCACTCTGCAAAGCATGGAGGGGAAACACAACATGAGTAAAGAATAGCAGTAAAGCCCCAAAGCAGCAGAACGGTGAGGCAATTCCTTGACAGTAATGTTTGTTCTCCCCAGCAGCTCACAAAGGTACATCTCCAGCTGCTGGCTCAACATCTCTTCATTGGTAGGGTGAGGACCGTGAGAAGTCACTTGCTGCAAAAATTGTTCCCTCCCATCCAAAAGAAGAAGCTCTTTGAAAGTGATTGCTTCTCCTTGCTGAATTAACTTAGTTTTGATGATCGCAGAAACACAGTCGCTTTAACATAAGATTATTTTGTGGGGTCTAACAATAGACCTGTATCAGCCCCAGCTGTGGGAGGTACAAAACTAACAAAAACAAAAATCATCTCCTTTTGAATAACCCAAATCTGAAGCTCTCTTGTCTTTTTGTTTGTTTTTTTTGTTGTTGTTTTTTTTTGTTTGTTTTTTTTTTTCCTTCAGTCCTGTTCCTATACACAAATAAACATCAAAAACAAGGAGGTTGTCATACAAATATTTGGCTACTCTGCATGTTTCTATGCCTTCCACATTAAAGATATTGTTACCTTCTCTGTCAGCATTTTGTTTAATGTGTTAAAAATACCCAGGAAACATCGTGTTTCTCTTATAGTGAAACAAAGCAACAAAAAATGAAGAATTAGCAGTAATGTCATATATGCAAATCATGCATGCAGTGATTTCTTGTCTCTACTTAGAATTGTGATAAAAATTTAAAAGATAAGGAAAAGCTAATGAGTCTATTATATGACTGAGAAGAGAATCTAAGGGAAAAGTGTCATTGCCTATAGAGACAGAGAGACGATGGCCAAGCTTCCAAAATGTACAAGCTGATTTTGGACTAGAAGTGATCTTCAGGTGGATGACTTAGGATTTTATTACATTAACTATGGGACTGAAGTAGACTCAGGAAGTAAGTTGTATTGCCCCTCCTATGTTAGAGAGTCCCTCAGTTTATTCAAAGCTTTCAGGTAACATTTGATCAAGCTGTTACTTTCCCACACAGACATGTATTTCTTATTGTGTGCATGAATGTTATTTATGTTGCAATTAATATTGTAAAATTAATAAATATTGAGTTTAGTCTCCATTATGCTAGGCACAATAAAACATATTCAAAATATGAAATACATTAGATGCAGGATACTTTCAATAGTAGCAACAGCTATCATGTACTTGTAATTTGCAAGTGGTTATTTGGTTCTTTGAAATGAGAAACGTTAGTGAAGGTCCTATTGAACACCAGCCATTACAAACTGTCAGCATCTCAATACTTATGATACCAATTTTCAAATAGTCAAACCTTGAAACTTTCCAATGTATTTTTATTCTCTCAAGACAAAATCCTGGATAATCTTCAAACTTGATAGCCACTGTTCCCTTTCACCATTCAATAACAAATCTTTTCACATGCTCCCCCAACTTCCATTTGTCTCAGAACAACAAAATATCTTGCAATTGTTTGATATTTTTACAAAATTTGGAATTTTGGTAATCCAAAAATAGTTTTCTACTTCATTTGTTTTTCTTTTGGGCTGAATTAGGTTGTTTTATTAAAACATCACAAGTTGTTTTGCTCCTCTCTCACCTGCATTCTTTTTCTGGAATGGTATCAAACAACATGAGATTTGAAAATACTTGAAATAACAACAGATCCATGGAAAGCTTGAGATTTATTTCAGGAAAAAAAAAAAATATATATATATATATATATATATATTTCTTAAAGTAGGAGGAAAGGAGCAGTAGCACTTGGAAATGCTTCTACAAATATTAGAAAACGTATTCATATTTGGTTTCAGGTTTTGGCTGTGATTCAGATCAATATTTTCATATTTTCCCATTGAGTTCATCTACCTTCCCTCATGTTATTTTTAATATACACTGGCATGACTCAAAACAAATATGTACAAAAATCTGTTTTAATATTTTACAGCCTCATTTACAAAGATGCGGAGTACTCACAGCTTCCATAGGATCTAATGGGACTTGTGGAAACTCAGTGTCTCTGAAAATCAGGCCATTAATTTTGAAAATGCGCATTAATTACTCTCTAGGCTGTAATAGCTCACCTGATATTACTATAATCTACATTCTTTTGAAAAAGTATATTTTTCACCTGGTACACTGTGCTTGCTCCTAAAGAGTAGTCATATCTTATCATGTAAAAGCTTCTTTATAACTGATCCAATTATTGACCTGTGGCATTGACCTTAATGAAATGTAATATTTCCAAAGGAATGGTACAATCCATTGTGTTAATCTGGTTGACAGGGATACTCTTGAAGGCTTCATGCTAACAATAGCTATGAAATTTATTGAAATAATTAACTTGATGAAACAAAACCATGTATTTCAACTAAGCAATAATTTAGGGAGTTTAAACTTCCATTTTCTAAATTACAGCTGGTCTAGAGTATGAAGCAATGTTTGCAGAATTTACCAAAGCACATGGTCTTTCAAAAGCATTTTGTGTTGCTAGATTTTCAGATCATATTTAAACATTTTTCTTCTGAAATGAGAGACATGCTACACCATGTTTATGAGTTACAAATTTTTGCAGATTAAAGAAAAACGGATACAAGTCTTAATTGTAGATTCTAGCAATAATTAATGTTAACAAATAGCAAAAGCCTATCGGGTAAGCATTCCTCCTTTGAATAATATCAATTATAACTCTTTGTAACAAATGCAGTTCCTACGGTAAGTGATATCTTTGCTATACATCTTTAGACAATCCTTTTTTTTTTAAGGAGTGTCACTCTCAGTAGCTGCATTCTGTGTAATTTAGTGCTGTTAGATGCTTTCATGTCACATGGTTATAGCTAGGTAGATTAATAGGAAGTTCTATCTGGAAATTTCTTTCCTGTTATTGTTCTCCCCGAGCAGTTGATGGCTAAGTTAATTCTCTTTAGTTTTGTCATGCACTAAAGCACACATTGCCAAGCTATGATAAGCTTTACACAGGGAAAAAAAAGGGGTGGCGGGGGGGGGGAAGAGGAAGCCCTTGTGTCCATCAAAGTCTTAAACTTGCATTTTAAAGTTTGGCCTGACCTCATGTGCCATTCAAAAAGCTTCAAAAGATATAGATATATATATATAATTTTTTTTTTAAGAAAGGTTCAATATGTCCCGAGGCTATCGGTTTTGAGTTAAACTGGGTGAAGTAGAAATATTTTACTCATCAGCTTTGCAGTCACAGAGTTTGCCTCAGCTAGAACAAAACTGCTGAGGCATTTAGAGAAAATTAACCCCCCATCCTGGCAGCCAGATGTGACTGGTTTCTGATGAATGCACATGAGTGGGCTGAAAAATCAAGAGACTGTGAAATTCCTGTCAGGTCCGTACAGTGCAGAATGGGCTATTGACTGCTTTCTATATTTTCCTCCATCATTCTTCTTGAACACTGCCATTAATTTCCTCTCCTACTCTGACTTGGGATTTTTTCTTTTTTTTTTTCACCCTCCCCCTTCCTCCTTTTTTGCCTCTGTCCCCCCCCTCCCGCCCCCCGGCTCCCTTTCCAGCTGTGTGTGCTGCAGAGCAGGATGCGCAGGGCGCTGGCGGCGTACTTGAGCCAGCGTGGGCTCTACGGCCAGGCTGGGCTGGCGAGGATCCAGGCAGCCTCTCAGGAGAACGCTCAGAAAATATTAGCTGTGCAGGTAGGTGATTGCAGGGAAGTAGGAAAGATCATTCTGATCTAGATTGAAAAGCAAATGATGGGTAGTGTGATGAAGCATTAAAACCATATCCCATCAGAGTTTTATAAATTTTTAACCTCTTTAATAAACTGGAATTGCATGAAGGATGAATTCAGTAAGTTAGCACATATACCATGCATAGTTTGGGGAAAAAAAAAAGGGGGGGGGGGGAGAAAAAAAAAAAAAAAAAAAACAAGGAAAAAAAAAGATTAGATTTATTTCTCACAAACCTTTGAAAAAATTATTATAAATATATTGGATTATTGGATATAAACATTTGAAACACAGAGCGGCATTAGTATAGCTGCTCAGTTGTTTTAGAAAATGTTATTCCGTCCTGTTTTGTGCAAATATTGTTTCCATGTTAAACAACATTGTCATTTTCATTGTATTTATATTTAATTTCTTTAGCATGGGACTGTTTTTAGAAGTAACATACCTTCCCAGCTCAGTTATATGATAACTTTCCCTTATTTGTAAAGAAGCAATGTTGTGGAGTTATAAGATTTGAGATATGGTTTCCAGAAATATATTGCTTTTCATTTTATGACTTGTTCCCCAGGTATATATATTTACTAGGAAAAATAACTATTATATAATATATGGTTTGAATGTTCTTGTTCTTTTTGTCTTGTGCGATGGTGTCTTATTCACATTTCTGTAAAGCTACTCCTTTCAATCTCTTCCCATAGTTAATGGCCATAACCAGATGGCGTTTATGAAGGGTTTTTAAAAGACTTAAAAATTTCTTTGGATTTATTTCTTGCAAAAGAAGTTATGTTGATGATGCAGCTTTAGTGCAGCATGTTATTATAAACCTTGATTTGTAATTTTTAACACTCAGGCTTTGTTGTATGATTGCGCAAGCAATGTTATTAAATTTTAATATTATACAATTATACTTCCCAGTTAATACCTGATGCATTAAAGCAAAAGGTAACTTGAGTGAGTTCTAGAACTCCATTAAACTGCACCAACATCATGCTCAGATTTCAGAATTTCACTAGGCAGAGAGGATTTTTATGTTAAAATTCCAGTTTTCCGTCTATTTTCTACTGCTATAAGATGTAGCAAATATTGTCATATTAAAATCAGAAATTCAAAAAAATAAAATTACAATAAAAATGCACTTGCTTTTTATACACAAATGTTTGAAATACTTTCTTGGATTTATGTTTTATGGATTTGTTTTATTTTCTTGTTTTATGGATTTGTTTTTGTGTTGTATTTGTTAAATATTGCATGAACTGTGTACCAGTGAAGACAGGTAAGTGGAGAATTACACTTTTTTCATTCAAATTTCTCATTTGGCATTTGAAAAACTGGAAAAGCTGCTTTTTCATTTTTGCTGTGGGATAGCTGTGAAGAATTCTGTTCTCTTCTATGTTCAACTACTCCAATAGTGAGTGAAGAAAATAGGTGATTGATGTTCAGCCTAAAGCTCATGAATAATAATAACAGGGACATAGAACCCACAGGTGGCAGCTGGTTTCCTCACATATGAATCTTTACATTAGTCTAATGTTACACAGTATTTTAATGGATGTACTATGAACCTCACATATCATTGAACATTATGTCAATAAGTAGTCCATATTTTAATTAATTAGTTTTTCACAAGTCCTTCACCTTAGCATAATTTTTTCCATGTATGTCTTTCACGCTGAGAAGCCATGTCTGTAAATCTTGTCTTCCTGAGTAACCCAACTAATGACAGAGGTGGATCTAAGTTAAGCTTTAAGACATAAAGCCCTGCGGCATTTGGGGGTATTCAGAACAGCTGAGACCTACCAGAGATAACATTTTGTTCAAAGTCTGGAAAAAAATCTGCTCCCTGCCCACTGTCATTGTCTGCAGCATCCATTTCTGACAAAGGTTCTGGTATTCTAAAATTCTTGCTATATTTTCATGCAGTTTGCCCGGATAAAACTTACCATTAAAATAATAAACAAGGAAAGGATATAAAATTAAAATGGAAACTAGTTCAGCTATGAGCAATTACCAAGGTATTTGGATGAGTATTTCCCCTCAGAAAGTATGACATGTTTGTATTTTAGAGGTCTTGGCAATGATTTATTTACATGTGGACTAGTTTCTTTACTTTATCTGTGTCATTGTTAGATCACTCTATCCTTCTCCGAATTAAGTTCTTACCCTGATGGCATTCGGCATGGTGGCAGGCACTTCCAAAATAACATGACGGCCATTCCTCTCCCCTCCTTTCCTCTCAGCAAGAAATACACTTTTCTTGCTGTTTTTTCTTGTGGCCGTCTCACATTAACATGTGAGGCTGAGGACCTGCTGTGCTGAGCTGCATGAGAGTGTGCAGCATGGAGGTGATTTCGGCTCATGAGCGCTTGCGTTCCAGCAGCTACATTGACTAGAACAAACAGGAGCAGGTGAATCACAAAGGAAGAGTGAATTAGGAGAGGCAGTAGACACAGTACATTGACTACCTAAGTGTTTTCTAATATTTTACAGAAGCCATGACCTGGGTGAGATCCAAAGAAAGACTTAAAAGTAGATAATGCAGGGTTGTTGTTCTTTTTTCTTTTCCTTTCTTTTCTTTTTTTCTTTTCTATTTTTTTTTAACCTTTCCAGCAGGTACTTTTTAACCAGCAACACTCTCCGGTTACACAGTGTCAAAGTTTGGGGAAAACTATGATGTGAAAACCAAGAGCTACCTCAGGCTGGAAGACAGATTGCACCAATGTTTCCTCATTGCTACACTGCTCATTCTACACTGCTAAGCCTACTTTTAAAAGTCTAGGTTTGCCTTCCCATTGTTTCCAACAGTGGAGATAGACCATAGTACCTATAAAACATCGTGGTCCAATGGGAATAACCATGGCCTAGATGAGACCATGACAGTGCCAAGGACATTAGTGAGGATTAACAGGTGTCAGTGGAGTTAGTCATCAACCAAAACAAATCAAAACAAAAAGCAAAACCTTAGGTGGGATCCCACTCAATACCAAAGTCCTTTTGTTGATAACTTGGAAAAACAAAGCAAAACAAAACAAAGCAAAAGATTATTGCAATTAAATCTCCCTTAAAGTAAATAAGTGGAAAAAGTAGTTAAATTAAAAGTAGAACTTCACAATCATGGCAAGTTCCTTTGGTGTCTGGTGTCTCAAAATTATTTCAAAAAGAATTTTATGTAGTACAAGTACCAATTTCTATCAGCACCAAACTGGGCATCAGTGCCAGAGATTTGCCATTGGTCATTCTCCCTTAGAGTTAAGCAGGGATCTGAGCTTGTTCTTAATTGCAGGCTTCCCTCCCTATCACACTGCTAACACGGGCCCTTGGCTAAGCTAAAACTAATATCAGATTCTGTGCATGTCCAATTTGAAGGTATTGGGAAGACAAAATATGTTGCTATGTCAGCTACTTTGTCTGTGAAGCTATCATACAGAAGTATGTCTGGCAAGTGATGGAAAAAAAAAATGGTGCCATCAGCCTGGCACATTCCTGACCTCCTCTCCTGAGAACTTAGCTTCACTGCATGGAGGAAGGAGGGACGAGAGGAAGCACACAGCTTAAAAACACTTTTGAAATCTGGAGGTCTGCTTACCAACCCTAAATTGGTAACTGTACTAAACTGAATGGGAGTGCTTAGGATTAGTGTAAAATGCACAGCGTGTCCCCAGCAGCATGCAGCTCCTTGGAGGAATCTGCAGTCCCCAGAAACAGCAGCCAAGCTGATGCTTGCCATCACTGCCTTAAATGTCCTAGGGACAGATTTTTTGCTTTGCCATGCTTAGGGTGGCAAAGGCAGAGTGCCTCCTTAGCTATCTGTCCAGCTTTAGCACTGGCTGTAGATGTTTCTGGTCTGCTGTGCCTCACCCAGCAGCAGTTTCTTCATCAGGAAATCATAACGAGAAAGCACCAGCTTCTGGATGTACCTCCTTTTAGATCTCTGTTCTGAGTAAGAAACACCAAAAACATTATTTTGTATGTAGGAGAAAGTAGTAGAGGTGAATATATGCTTACTGAGCTCTTGCTGTGTGACTGGAGGTAAGACATACCATCCAAAGCACCAACAATAGGAGTGTGAACCAAGAAGGTAGAATTATGGGAGTCAACCTCTACTAAACATTAGCTTCTGCTTTCTTTATGCTACGGGTCGGTAGTCTATATTGTACATAGTAGCATTAACAGATTTAATAAATAAATAAATAAGTTGGCAATCAAATCAACTTCTATAGCAGAGATCAATTGCTAAAATTATTTATACTTTCAATTTTGGCTCTTTATCTATTTTATTTTTGTAGAGCAAAGTATAGGACTTTTCTTAAGCAAGAGTATTTCATCTTATGCTTGACCTTTTTCCAAGCAGTTTCCAGTTTTAAGAATTCCTTTGCAACTGCCTGATTGCAACTTCATTCTGTGAAGCTTATATATATGCCTAATGGCTCTGATAAGAGACTTTGTTTTTATCATGACAGTAAGAGTTATATGAGCTCCACTGTAGATTACACTGATTCTTCAAAGAGAGGAACAAATACTATTGCTGGTCAGTGACAGTTTGCCTTCAGATAAAAGCTTCATGGAGATTTTTTCTTGTTGGTGTTTGAAGAAATGTGACAGAGCAACATGGGGAAAATTTCATCCTCACAGTAGGTGCTGTCTATATTCTATAGTTTGCTGGAAGACTTCAGTCCTCAAAAATCCTGCTGAAATTGATAAATACAGTCTTAATCCACCAGTAAATAATAAAAGTAACTTATTTAGTATAAGAAACTTGAGAAGAAATAAATGAAACCTTTTCTTCCAGAAGTGTATGGGAAAAGTATTTGTTCAGTCAGTGACTTTTGTTTTCCCAATAACATTTTGGAGTTTCAATAACTTGGCTCTTGAGTAAGTTCAATTAGCTATCTAATTGCAAAAATGATATATGATGGCAGATGTAGCTTTATTTAGGATTGTGACTGGACTTTAACCCTGACAGTCTTCAATTTAGTTCACCATTTTAGATGATTTATCTTGACTATTCTGTCAAAAATATTTTAGGAGCTAAAGTGCTACCAAAAATATTGCAGCTTTAGAGTATTTAATAATTATTTTTTTATTATTATTATGGTGGCACCACAAAGGTACCTTTTTAACCAGTACAAGATTACTGGCATAATTTTTAATGCATCTGACCTTAGTCAGCCACTCACACTAGTGTAACATGGTATGAAAATAAAATATCAAGATTTAGAATTCAGAATCTTCTTTTCAGGAAGTGTTTTTTACCCATTTTGATTAAGTGAAAATTGTTTCATAAGACAAAAAGGATCTGATGGATCAGACCACAGACTGTCATTTTGACTTGAGAATACTTTCATTATTTATAAGTTTTCCACAGCTTTACATTACTTCATTGATTAACCTGAAATCCTTAAAAACCTTTTGGCTAAATTTTAAGGTGTTATAGTTTAAAATAGTTCCACTGTATTGATATATGCTAGTTTACACTAGAAAAGAGTTTTGATCTATTTTAGATAATCTTTATTTGGTCAATTTTTGTAGAAATTTCCAGAGAAAGGACAATTTTTGTCTAAGGCTTTAGGACTTTGCTGATCTACAGGGGACATCTCTGTGGATTTCTCTGTGCATACTATGTCTTACCTGAGGAAATGTTTTCCTAAATCTGCAAAATTCCCATGGTTTTCATGTTTTCTTAGCTCCCTGTTCTACCTCCACACAGGAAAGAGAGTGCAGTTCCACTAGGGCCAGGAACCATTATAATGTTGCATATTACAAGCAGGGTCTTTTTTTTTGTCTTTTTTTTTCTTTGTTTTCTGAAAACCACTCATTCTTAACTTGCTTCTTATCTGTCAGATGGTAGTCAGTTTAAGTACATCTTTTGTTCTCTAACTTATTAACACAGGTGTGTTATGGTGTCCCCCAGGGCTGATGCTCTTCAAAATCTATGCTCTCTCTTTTATTTTTCTCTGTTATGGGTTGAGTTATCACCATTTATGCTGATTACACTCAGTTGTATCTTTTTTGCCTGCTGATTTCGCTTTAGCAGTCTTGCTGTTTCTGCCTTGTCTTGGAGACATATGGGGTTAGATGACAGATAACTTTTCTTGAGGGGACATAGCTACACACCTTTTAATTAATTCTAAGCTTTTTTACTTTTGCTAAGCTTTTGTTACATTTATTCATAGTAAACATTTACAATTTTGAAATTAAATTTTGCTGATTTTATTATACATTTATGAAATATCATTGTTGTACAGTTAAAAGGAAATTGAGACCAAAAAGGCAGTTATTTTTGCTTCTGCTCGTGGTAGTGATGTTTCTGAGTGGAAGAATTTGTTACTTGATCAATAGGTTTCTGAATAAACATGTAAATCAACATCCAGTATATAGTTTCTAAAAATTCATGGTTTTCCTCTGAAACCCTTATTAATTTTGCATCATAACACCTACAATTATTCAAAATTTGATATATTTTATTTCAATCTTTAAAATCTTTTTTGTTGTTGTTAATTTTTGCAGATTCAATTGATAACCCTGATAAGCATTCACCAAATTATTTGAATTTGCTTATCATGTATGTGTAGTGACAAATACAACTGCCCTGGAATAGACACAATGTTCATAATCATATATTTTGTTGTTGCACAATATGAGGGAATTCTCTAGTGAAGGAGTGGCAAGTAATCTCAAAATGAGCCCAATTCCAAAAAACAGTTACAGTCTGCTTGATTTCCTCGTTCATTTTCATGGTCTGTCATTTTAATTATCACATAGCAAAATTCTGATGTCTCTATTATGACATCACTTCCTTTTCACTTTTGAAGTGTACATTTCACCTGACACAACTCCATTGCATTTAGCTGTATGTGTCACTTACACCTTACAGCACCTTGCTTCTTGTGCTCTATATTAATACTTTATTTTTCAAACCATCATGTCCAAAGACTAAGATAACCTCAAATTTTCAGGCATGCACAGGAACACCTAAAGAGACTTTAACTGGCTGCCTCTTCTGTGGCTTCACTTTAAAGTTTCAGTAGATTAGTAAACAGGATAGGAATGAAATCGCTTAGAAATAACACTTAAAAGCTGTAGTTTATAGCAGGGAAGAAAACAAAAAACAAACAAACAAACAAACAAACAAACAAACAAAGTAGGACATTTGTGTTTACCAGACCAGAATCACCACCTGAAGGACAGTTCTGCTAATAGACCGTCAGTGATGGAGGCTAGAAGATGGCCTCTGGAAACAAACAAATTGGTCTCATATTTTTAAGATTAGTCTCAGCAGGATTATTGTTGCGATGAGTTAATTAGCTTGCTTGCCATATATATATACATGTTCTGTGTGCGCAGAAATATGTACCAGTGTTTTGAGTACTAAAAATTGTGACCTAGCAAAAGTGGAACAGTAACATCTAATCTAGGATATTTATTTTTAAATTTATTTTAAAAGAAGAATTCCTATGAGTTACATTTCTTCACTATTCAGAACCACTTGCTAGAATGCATCCTCATATGTTACCAGAATAGTTCTACTTGTTCACACTTACACTTTCTAAACTTCCAAACACAGATATGCTGTAACTTAAAACATGTTGACTAATGGAAAGATATAGACCACGTTTTTTAAGATTCCTATATGTAACTGATATCTAATTTTACCTCTTGATGAAATGACTAGACAATCTTCAATTCCCATTGAGCACAAATTATTCTCCAATTAAAGAGAAATAGAATTCAGAAATGTAGTCTATGAATTCATATTCATTCCACTTGCAATTCTGATAACTTACATTTGTGGGCCAAACACACAAAACTTCAGTCACATCCGAAGAACTCAAAAACCTAAAATCTCTGCTGCTTTTATTGTCAGCAGGACAACTCAAATCAGTAGATCCTAAAAGACAAGAAGACAGAAACTCTGACTACCAGCTTCTTAAAAATTGATCCACTGAAAGATGTCACTGCTACAGTAATCTTTAAATCTTAAATTATTTTCTGTATACCCTGTCAGAGTGATTCAGAAATTTAGTTTAAAATTTCATAGAATAAAAATTTGATGAAACACTGGATCATGTATTGTGAAGTTTTCAAATAACATTGAAGTAGTTATGCTTGACGCCTTTTCCAGAACATTAAAACTACTGGATTACTTTTTCTTGAAGTAGCATAAATGTTAAGTATTGAATTAAATAACTAGAATCTTTATTGAAGTATGTATGCACAATAATTTAAACAAACAGCAATAAATAAATAGAATCAAAGAATCTTAGAACACAATGAGTTGGAAGGGACACACAGGGATTACTGAGTCCAGTTCCTGAATAAATAAAATGCAAGTACTTACATATTGAAATTTTTTAAAATGTGTAAATAAATAAAGTTTAATGGATCCTATGAAAGGGGATACTTGGCAACTTTCATAATATGGAATGCAGTCAGCCCTACCTATGGTTCAGGGAAGTCTTTCCTATTACACAAAAATAAGTTGAAGTAGTTCAAACAGCAGTACTTCACAATACAGCAATAATTTATTCAAGGTTTTTGTTCCTTCCTAGTGAAATGTATAGGAATCCTTGACTCTCCTTGCAGAGTTTTGGTTTGAGTAGATGTGCTATTAGATTATATCCTTTTATATCCAGGATAATATGGGAAAGTGCATACACAAACAAAATCTCATTAAAGTATTTTACTATAGTTCTGTGAAAACTATATATTAGTTTGTTTGTTTGTGTTTTGTGTTGTTTTTTTTTTTCTTCAGAGAAGTGCAGCCATTTCTCATCAATAATATTATTTTTCCAATTTATGTTTTCTCCTGCTTTGAAGTAACAATGCTAAGTAGAAGGAAAGCCATAGTTTTCTTAAGCAACACTGTCTAGAAAAGAGAAAACATAGTTTGAATATGCTATATGTTTCCACTAGCTTAACTGATACAAGATAACCTGTACAAAAATAGAGGGATCAAATTTCTAAATAGTTCAATTTAATACAAAATGCTGAGTTTTTGAGGCATTTGTGCTAAAATAACTATACATATTGGGATATTGGCTTCAAGTTTAATGCCAAGATATATGCAATATTGAATCTCTATAGCTCATGAACCCCTCTTTCAAGAATTTGGCCCAAAATTACAAACCTTTTAGAGATAATTTGGATCATAAGATTCCTTTTGTAAGCTAAGTGAGAATGATTCTATCTCCATTCAGAACAAATGGTATGAATGACAAGAGAATGCAGCAATAAGCCAACAAGTAAGACGGCTATTTAGTTGTTATGTGTCAAAAAGAAAAGGAAGTGACACTTCTTAGATTTGCTTTTCCAGCAATTGACAGAAGCCTTCAGTGTATAATTAGGAAAGGTTAAAGTCCATTTTTACAAAGACAAGATTAAGGAAGATTAAGGATTTACAAAGTTATAATGTTGCCAAACAAACAAATAAACAAATACCTAACACTGGTTTTGTGAGTTAAAAAAAAAAAAAAAAAAATCTTTATCCAGTACACTGAGTAAAGAATCAGAGAAATGACATTTTAAATTAATGATTCAACCTTGCAACATCACTTTGGGCTATCTGAAGCTGAGTAACCTCCTTCTATCCATTTTAAACATATATCAAAACACAGGTTTAATGATGAACTGTTTACATGTTGAAAGCTCCTTTTTGGCAGCTCTTCTGTTCTTGTCGTTACCTGAATTAATTATGGTAGTTCAGAACATCTCTAGTAAACATGCTGATATATCATAGATTATAAACTCATCTGCTGAACTCTTAACCATCATTGCAAAGTAGATTATTTTATTTAAAGACAGCAGTTTAAAAATTTAGACATTTAATTTAATTATCCTCTCCCAGAAGTATAAGAAGAAATCAGAGTCCTAGTGTGAATAGCATTATACTTGTATAAGAAAACTTACAGGAGCATTTTTGCCTCAAACTCAATAATTTTAGTTATAATCACTAACTATGTTTTTGTTTTACAGAAACAGTATGATTTGGAAAAAGAATAAAATTGCTTTTAAAGTACAAAAATAATTATGAACCACTTGAAATGTAATGTCTGTATTTTATTTCTCATCAGAATTCATTAGTGTGTAACATCAATAATTTAGCCCATCATTTGCCAACACTGACTTGGCTCAGTAGTTCAATCATGTAACCCTGTAAACTCACTTTCCATTAAAATGAATGTTGCTGACAAAGGATAACTAAAGAGATACTTCATTTATTAGCTAAAGAGATACTTCATTTATCAACATTTTTAAATTAGGAGTTTGGGACCACAGACACTTAGCTGGATAAATTATTCAAAGGAATCTTTGCATTAGGCCTAAAGATGTTTGTAGAATCAAATACAATGTTATCCAGAATTATAACTGCCTTTCATTTGTGTAACATGTAATTCACAGTATACTATTCCAGAAACCAACAGAGCCACCTGCAGAGAATCAAATGACCTACCAGAATGAAATCCTGACTGTCATATACAAAATTATAAAATGTGTAATAGTTATCCCATGTTTTGATTGACTCAATCAAGCATTTCCCATGGAAAACTCCTATAAGGAACTTCTTGCAACAGGCACTGTAATCTCCCAAAGTTGCATCTGTGGTATTAAATATTTTACATTATTTTACTACAAGCAGCCTCTTCAAAAACCACTCATTATCTTCTCCAAATACATCCTTTAAGACCATTAAGGTTTCAGATGAAACATATCAGCTTGTTGCTTCTCCAGCCTCTTTCCTAAACAACTATTATTTTTTACCTGGTTTAATTTTCCAAACTTCAACCTGTTATTTTATTATTATTATTATTATTATTATTATTATTATTATTATTATTTCTTTATTTTGCTGGCATATTAAAGTTAGGAATAAAATAAAAACCTCTCAGATCATGTCTTTTGAAGGTGTCTCTCTGATACATTGAGAAACCAATTCTTTCCTAAGGACAAATCAGTAAACATCTGTCATAGAGCCAACATAACAGGACTGTCATCTGACCGTGTACTCAAAGGGCTGATGCTGGTGGTACAGAAGGAAGGAACCAATTAAGGCTATAAGCAGAAAGGGAATAAAGATGTTATGAGACCAGTTTGTTGCAAAATGGGACATTGCTATCCATTCCACTTATTCTTTTCTTTGCGCTGGTGGTATTCTTAACCTAGAGGCAAGAACCACTCCTTCTTTTGAGCAATGTTCCAAGTAAATTGTGTTACTGTCACTGTGCTCACAAGTTGTAATGCATTCTTAGCATACTCCAGGCTGAGAAGTAAAGGGTTGCGTTTAGGTATTTGTTTCCAACCATTCCCATAAGCATTTTTGAAAAGGGAGTGAGATATATTCCCTGGGCCTGAGCACTATGGTAACTGAGCATGCATGTGGTAGCAGAGCAGAAGTCTGCTAGTGAGGTAAAGGCCACTTTAGCCACTACTAGTGGCTAATTCAGGGGACTGAGAAGGTGTGTATAAGGACTATTTTGGGGGGGGAATTTCTTTTTATTTATTTTGTGGGGTAGGGAGTGGGGTGGGAAGGATATGCCTTAGAGAATTACTTAGAGAGTTATTCTTCAGAATAATTTTGAAGAAAATGAGAACAGAAACAGTTCTCTTTTAATATAGTTAGACACTTATTTCTCATCTCTGTGATATGCAGCACTGCTACAGGTGTATGCAATCTGTATCATCACTTGATTCAGCACCAGTTTTGGTGTTCCTATGAGAAGAAGATGCAGGAAGAGCAATTTACTTCTTAAGTTTAACTCTCCTCCAAAACAGTGATGGGTCACAGAAGTTTCACTGAGTTGCTTTAGCATGACAGCTTGTCACAACTATAGTGGAATTTTAGTGGAGCATTTTAATTATCTATAATAACTCCAGAAAATCCTCTTTTTCATTTGGCACAGATTTTCAAAGCCACCAGTTTCAGTTTTGTTACAATTTCTGAAATAAGAAAATTAAAGGGTACACAAAACAAGAAGTTTTTTAATGCTGTGCTTCACTCCAGTTAACCTTCAGGGACTAGGAAGCCTTGCAAAGTAAAATACACACTTGAATTTGGTCCCATTAAAGTTTATGAAGTTATGATGAAGTTTATACCGGCTTCCTTGGATACTTAACTATTTTCTTCAGGATAAAGGAAGAAGAGTTTGAGATAATATACATATGCTCACTATTTTGCCTTGTAACAAAACTTGCATTCTGAAAGCTAAAATTACATTTTTGTTTTAAAAGTAAGTGTTGTGGTGATAGCTTTGTCATAATCTTAATGGCCTAAGAACATAAACAAAGGAGATTTATAAGGAAAGACATTATCTTTTACTATACTGGAAAAGAAGACAAACTTTTGAGCACACATGCTCTTCCTGTTAGCATTTTTTCTTGTATCTATCATATCTGAAACAGTGTCGAGCGTTATTATGTTCTTAGTTTCAGTAGTATATTCATCAGTACTCTATCATTCTGTTTAAAATGTACATACATAATTATGCAGCAGAGACTATATACCGATCTTTCTTAGATCCTAATATCTTATTTAACTCAATATAATAATCACTCTCTACATTCAGTACTGACTCCTTTGACCTATACAGATGATGAGTCTAACCACTGCTGGTGTTACATTATTACCTTTCTTTTCCATTTATTTCTCATTCTTTTTAATTCCTACTTCTTAACAGGTAGAATTTAAAATATCAGGAAAATTTAGAGATGATGAAGGATATGATTTGCCTAGATAGGTAAGATTAGTGTTTGAGATTAGAGACCTCAAATGTGGTGATGCAGTCTTCTGAATTAACTTGCAACTTTTCCTTGCTTTCTCTAATTTTCTCAGTTTCATGTGTTTTGAAGATAAAATGCCAGCTGCTGTCTTACTTCTATTGATCTTCTAAGATTTTTTTCCTGTATATAAGCCATCAGAATTTTTTATTGTTTTATCGTTACTCAAAGAGCATATAATTCTGGAACTCAATCTGTAGTAGTCTGACACTGTCAGTGTCACCCTGACAGATATGATGATCCCCAGTAACCATTCAGGTTGAGAACTCATGCACTTTAGCTTCTCCAGTATAATTTCTGCTTTATCAAGATCAATGTACATAAAAGTGGCCTGCATTTGATCTAGAATAATTTTTAAAAGTTTTTAAGTAGAATTGTGTCTTGGTATAGCAATTTGCTATTAGGCAATAATAGAGATTCTTCCTTTTCAAAACTAAAATAATCTTTTATTGGAACAAATTATTGACAGATGATTTTGGTGCACAGTCAACTTTCTTTGGGGTTAAGAGAAATCTGTGAGATATGTGTGCATTCCTTCTACAGCAGCATTTGCAATTTTCTGTCATTCCTGTATGGTGGAGGCATCTGGCTTGGACAAAAATGTCCTTGCAGGACATGATGAAGAGAAACCAAGTGAGCCACTGCTTGACTTTCGCCCTCCCTGCCATACTTCCTGACCTTGACAAGTATGATGATTTAATGTCTCTTTTCAGACTAAGAATGTATTTGCAGAGTTGTTTGTGGCTATATAGATCTTCTAGCTGTTTATAGGTTAATGCAGAACTTTCTTTTCTTGAGCTTCCATGTGTGCTACAGGGACAACAGAAGAAGTATCTGACAGTGTGGAAACTCAGAAGGATAACTCCAAGTTTACTGGAAGGTCTTGTGAAATTCACAAGTGCTTACTGAAGCACGGTGAATTTTGGCAAAAATTCTTTTCAACCTGTTCTCTTCTGTCTGTTCCAGGATAGGAAAATAATAGGAAGGAATATTGCTTAAGTTTATTCTGCTATTATAGTCTTCCCTACATTTCTCATCATGACCATTGTTGGGAAAAACAAACAAACAAACCAAACCAAAACAAACAACAAAAAAACAATAGTTTAGATGCACCTTTGTTTTGATTCCATGTTGCTGTTCATATGTTATGGTGTTACGGAACAATAAGAACCTCAACACTGATGTTGCTGGCTTCTAAAGCAATATGTGTATTTTCCAATTCGACATTCACCTTTTATTTATAGTTATATCATTATTATTCCTATATCCTTCTCCATACTTTCCTGATTATCTTGTCAATTTACTGTATCTTCACATATTTCAAGTATTCTGTATCTCTGTCAAGGAGCAGTTTGCATTTTTGCCCCCTTCCCCTCCCCTTTTATTTTCCAACCAGAAATCAGCTAAAGATATTTATTTTTGAGGGTCTCTTTCCAAAGTTCCTTTAAATTACTTTACCAAAATATGTGGGGACAGGTTTGTACAAAATGTCAGTTATAACTGGATTTGTGTCACACCTAGGAAGAAAATGATTCTCTGGGAGTTAAGTTTAAAATACTCCCAAGTTATAATATTTATCAAACAATAATAGTTATTACATCTTTAAGCTAACATGTTTGTGGATAAATCTCAAAGGAAATTAATCTTTGAGTACTTTTTTAGCAGTTATTATTTGCCTACAGGCTTTTGCTAGGCTTAGTTTAAGACCGGACAGAGTTCATTCCCTGTTGTCTTTTTTTCCAATTCTTTCCTTCAGTAAACGACTCTTTGTAGGCCTCCACAGAGGAGAATTGTTCTAAAATAGGGGTCATCAGTAAAAGAATCAAGCCACTGTAGCTTAATTTTTTTCTGTCTTTCTCAAGCAATGTCATACCTCCTTGCCATTCCTATAATATGTTAGATAGAACTGTTGACAAACGTAGAGTCAGTAAGGATTATTAAGGACTCATAGCCTCATTTTGATAGTTTTCTGTGTTTTAAATCTATTAATTTCATTACAGTAGCACCTTATTTACGTCTGTGTGAAAATCAAGTATTACGTTTGCCTTGTATTTTTAGTTTTTATTTCTAATGATTTGAGAGCTACTAGCATATGAAACTGTCAGCCTAATGGAGCAAATTGAAGATGAGTGACCATATATCATGTCACTGTGTATTTAAAATAAATGTTTTCAGTGTTTAAAATGAAATAATGATTTTTTTTTCATTGAAGCATTAATAAAGCATATGACTGTCATAAACTTAATTTACTTAGTGCATTTTATAGGCACAGTAAAATGCAGCTTCCTTCTTAATAAGCTGAACTTTTTTTAGGGAAAGGAGTGGAAATATTTTCATGACCGTGTTCTTCATAAACATCTGATAGAAATGGCAACTAGAATAAAATGAAACATTTCCTCAGTAACAACTATGCTGAGATCCAAATTGCTGTCCCATTGAAGCCTACAACCTAATTCAGAAATTTGTTTTACATGAATGTCATTGCATTGATGTAAATCACTCATGGAAATGAACTCAGAGGTATCATGTACAGTTGTTTTTCTATTTCAGGAGTGACAGAATACATCCACAGTTCTCAGTCTTCAGTTAATGGGAATACAAATGCATGCTAAACCTTGGCCCTAGATAGATGTATCAGTATCATTTTGTCAATGAGCCAGCACAGAAAATTTTCCTTTAAGACAATGCAATCTAATCTTAAATGTTTTATTAAATCTATTTTGAAATCAGGTCACTGTGGTTAATAAATTATCATTCGATGATTAACTTTCCCACTTGTAAACATTAGTTATTAAAAAACATTATCAGAAAAAAAAATACAATATATGTTAATATTACCTTAATTTTATTACTAAAAGACAGTACATCAGATCCAAATAAAAGACATTTATACTCCAGACAAGATTGTTTTAAATTATATTTAAGAGTCTTGAATTGTTGATCTGCACTTAATTCCACACCATCTTTAGAAAGCAGAACACCAAGAAAAATGGCACCTTTTCAAATGCTAGCTTCTTTACTGAATGTAAACTTCAGCAAAATCTCATCTTTCCTTCTGGAAAGGAGAGGAGAGGAGAGGAGAGGAGAGGAGAGGAGAGGAGAGGAGAGGAGAGGAGAGGAGAGGAGAGGAGAGGAGAGGAGAGGAGAGGAGAGGAGAGGAGAGGAGAGGAGAGGAGAGGAGAGGAGAGGAGAGGAGAGGAGAGGAGAGGAGAGGAGAGGAGAGGAGAGGAGAGGAGAGGAGAGGAGAGGAGAGGAGAGGAGAGGAGAGGAGAGGAGAGGAGAGGAGAGGAGAGGAGAGGAGAGGAGAGGAGAGGAGAGGAGAGGAGAGGAGAGGAGAGGAGAGGAGAGGAGAGGAGAGGGGAGGGGGTTCTGTATGGAGCCTAGATGCTGAAATCTGGTTCACATTGATTATGATCAGAACTTAATTTTTAGGTATTGTGGTGGTTAAAACAAACAAACAAACAAACAAACAAACAAAAACCTAAGAACTTAAGTGGCATCACATTTACAGCTTGTCAATAAGACAAACTCTTCTGAATTGCTTGCCATTACTTATCTTGGATTTTTCTCTTTTTCTATTTTTTTTTAAGAATGTGAGATTTAGCTAAATAAGTACAACCATCACAGGGACAGGCAACTTGTTTCAGTGTTTAAATATTAAGGGCAGCTGTAAAATCAATATGAAACAAATAACCATGAGGGAAGCCAATTATGCAATCCTTTGCTTCAGCAGAAGAATAGGCACTTTGATTAAGGTAACAGTTACCAACACTGGGCTGCCTCACTGTGGTCTAGTGAAGACCATGTGTTCAAGCTTCTCATGACAAGTCTGGAAAGAGTCATAGTCTCAACAAGTGGCCTAGAACCTCTGTGGAGGAAATTTCCTCTCAGGAGGTCTTCTTGTAATTTCCTTACATCAGAGTCCTTCATGTGGAAATAATCTCTTTCATGGTAAGGCAGACCTAAAGAAACATGACTTGTAGAGCTAGGTCTTCCAGTAAGTAGTGTCTGCCCTAAGCACTAATCACTCAGAGCATCTGTGTGTCGTGGTTCTTGGCTGTCATGGTTCTTACCTGAGTACATTATTCATAGAATCACAGAATGGTCTGGGTTGGGAGGGACCTTAAAGACCACCTAGTTCCAAGCCCCCTGCCATGAGCACGTACAACTCCCACCAGACCAGGTTGCTCAAAAACCTGGACTTGAACAAT